>NC_091929.1:50485028-50570800 GCF_041260155.1 Ptychodera flava | reverse complement strand
TGCCCCAAAATGCAAAAAACCCCTAAAAACACAAAGATGAAAATTTCACCAGAATTTAAGAAATCATATAGAAAACAACTCTAGAGTCAAGAGTATTTAGTTTCAAAGCAATCCAACAAGAAATTTGAGAGAAAAACATTTTTTGACCAAAAATTGGAAAAATTGCCCCAAAAATACAGAATTGCAGATTTCATCATATATTCAAGATATCATATTTAGTTCATCTGCAAGACCTGTATACCAATACCAAATATCAAAGCTGTCAGATGGGCGGTTTTGATGAAATAAAGTTTTGACCAAAAATGACCCAAAAAAATCCTTAAAAGTACAGATTTGCATATTTCATTACAATTTGAACAAATCTAAGTTGGGTTATCCCAAGGGACCTATATACAAAATAACAAAGCTGTCTGACCAGCGATTATGAAGAAGATTTTTTACCAAAAACGCCTTTTTTGCGCTAATTTGCATATTTTCAACAATATCAAAAAATACCGTCAAGGACAGTGTGCTCACATTCGGTTTGAATTGGTAAATTCAAGAAATATTTAAACCAGAAAAACAAGAATGACAAAAGCAAATAAGGTCTGCAACTTAGGTACTGGAGGTCATCTTTGGGAACATGCATATCATCTTCTATAGCAACGGGACAAGCAGATCCTACATACAGAAAGCAATGTCAACAAAAAAATTAGCCAGAGAAGCTTGACAAAAAGAAAAGGTGGGAGAGTGGGGAGAAAATAAAGAGTGGGAAAAAATGTACAAGGGATCTGGTAAAAAGTAATGCTACCTCATCAATCTTCTATCCCCTACCCCCTCCTGAATATCAAATGTTCCACCCCTTACATAACACCAGCTGACAGGAAATGTATTTACAACCTTGGGGATGTTTTAATTAATGCTATGAGTGCTATCATTCAAATGTAAACAGCACTTAAATCAGTTACAGATAGCGAAATGCCTTCCACTTTGGGGGGGGGGAATTACAACATCTGGAATTATCCTGGATCCTAATTTCTCATCTGTTCTTATGAGTCTTAACATGAAAAAGTTGCAAAAATTGGTTTGCAATGAAATATTTACTTCAACTTTGTTTTCTGGATCAAATTTTACTACAAATTGATATTGAATATGACAAAATTATGTTCACAGCCTTCAAAACTCTCTCACAACATATCCTGGGTTGGTGTAGGTCATTTAAGGTCACAAACTGAGAAAATTACCTAAAATATAAAAATTTGGGGGTTTCCCAACACTTTGAGCAGAAAATTTATTAAATAACATTCCTCGGGACTTTTGTACCAAATTACAAAGCTATCAGACAAGACATTTTGAGAATAAGTTGTCTGTCCAGGAGCTTTAAGAAGAACATATTTTTAAAGATTTTTTGACCAAAAATGACAAAAATGCCACAAAACAGTAATATTTCCAATTTTGTCGTAACTTCAACAATTAGAAGGGTAACACCCTTGTAAAAATCCAATCCAAATTTGAGAGCAATTCGGCTAGCGGTTTCTGAAAAGAAGAAATTTTACTTAAAATGAGAAAAATAACCAAAAAATTCAGCAAAAATACAAAATTCGAGATATCTTCACAATATTCATAAAACTGATTTTCATCAACCTGAGGAACCTGCATACCAAATATCAAAGCTATCAGATTTTTTGGTTTTGAATAAAAAATTTTTGACCAAAAATTCGGAAAATTGCCCTAAAATTACAAATATGAAAATTTCAATTCAATTTGTATAAACTTGACTGAGGTCATCCTGAGGAACATGTATACCAACTTTCAAAATAATCAGATGAGTGGTTTCAGAAAAAATACCGCAATTATACTGTGTCGCTCAAATTTGATCAGAATTGGTATCTACCAGTATGGGTTACCAATGATCAAAAATAAATGTTGTTTCTATCTGTTCAGTGGAGGAAAATTCTACGTTGATGTTATGGCAATGACTTCTGCACAGTACAACCAGAAAAACAACAAGAAATATTTAAACCAGAAAAACAAGAATGACAAAAGTAATTAAGGTCTAACTTTTGGTACTAGGGTCAACTTTAGCAACATGCATAGCAGAAACATGCCCCTCTTAGTTCAGTATAAACTGTCTTCCCCATCTACTGTCTATGGTTGCAGCTGGTCTGTTAATATGTAACAGTTCATAAACAATGACAGGAAATGAGTCAAGATCAGTGGAGTTTGCCTGTTTCTCACCGGCATGCCTCCTGCACATTTGCTGGATTTCACTTTTTCTTACCTCATTGGCACATTTTTGACACTGATGTGTTCATTTGAACAAATTCACATCTCAACCCCTGCATCTACCTGTACACCAAATACTGAGATGGTAGCTTTGGCGGTAGGGAGCCTTTCTGTGTGACGGACATACATCTGCACATACCCACAAATATACAGACATACAGACATGCAAATCTGATGCAAATCAACTGATTCAGCTTATATGATAACCTCACATTGGTATTCCAAATGTGAGCTAAAAAGTAAAAAAAAATATATTCTCAAATCATATTTTTCATCTACGCAACAAATAGCAAATCAGTAAGTACTGCGTTATCAAGATATTTGAGTGACTGGACGCCTCACAAACGGACATACATACATACTGACAACGGATGCCGGACAGATACCCATCCCAATAGCTTCAAATGACTATCGTATAGTAGCTAAAAATGAAAATTTCACCACAATACTAACGAAAATCACCATAATCATCCTGCATACAGAGTTTCAACAAAATCTAGACTGCCGTTACAGAGTTTAAAGGTATTGAAATCGATCCCAGGGCCTAGGAGTGGCACATGTAAAACAGTGTGTATCTTTGCGTCAGAGGCGGAATAAATCTATTTATCCAGGAAATCTTAATCCCAACTGCTATGTTTGTACGCACATAGAGCCAGTCGACGTTAGGGACACAAAAAACAACACGAGGAACAAACAGGCAGTGGTTTTGAACAAAATCAATGTACCCGGTACTTCACCGATGTCTGTAACTCAGTACATGAAAATATTCGTAGCTTGACGCACTTTGAACATAGCTCGTAACAAGGGACAGTGGAAAGCCCACAGAACTACATGTATAACAGCCACTCATGTAGTTGGCGCTCAGTGAAGATTTTTCCGATCAACAACTTTGACGGATGATGGACTGACCTTTTCTACCGCAATTGTTATCTCCCTCGATTCAGCACAAAATTTTTGTATGGACTGTTGATGCGGTGTTTACAGTTGTTACGTGGTGGTAAATCCTAGTCGTATTTACGACTGCTGCGTAAACAGTCACTGAATAAATTTTGCACGCATTTACGAGCACTGGATATTACTACCGTTTTTAATCGAAAACCGTCCGTATACGCGTATGACGGTTGTGACAAAAACAACACAAAGAAATCTGGCGTACATTGTTACTGCATTACTTTGACCAAAAAATCACCCAAATGCCGAACGGTGATCATACATGCAGGTTTCTGGACTAAACGACCCTAAACCGACCGGGTCCAAGTCAACTGTGCCGGGCTCGACGTCTACTCTATCAGCGTCAACTCAAACTTTCACTCCAGAAAAATTTACTCCACAAACTGGGAATATACTAAATTTACCTTGAAAAAATTCAAACTATGTATCGTATGAAAAATTTTACCGGGGCCACGGAGCAAATTAAAAAACCAACAAACCACAACAGAAACAGTGGAATGATCATTAGTGTGCAAGGTCGCTGTATTATATGTCAGGTTGAAAATATCTAACTTTGGAATTTCTGGACGGTACAAACGGCGGGGCAGAATTAGACAAGATTACGACCAATGTGTTACCGCCGATGGTACATAACGTACTGTTGATAGCAGGTAGTTCGGTGTCCAGTGAGAACACGATTCCGAATATATCACGGCTGTTGATTTGAGCTGCCTCCAATCGAAAATTTTTAACACAAAGACATGATATCAATAATTTGTGCGAGATTATAAGTACCCGCTGTCTTTTCGCAAATAGCCGCGATCAAGATCATTATGATAGAAGCAATTGACCGCCGAACACCTGCTTGCTGTTCTTATACACAACGTGTAAAAACTTATTATTCCTGCTGAGAAATACGACAGCAAATATTGCAATGTGAATTTCTTACTATCTTCCTCGCAATGGTTTTGCATCTGTGTTTATTTTATCACGGTCACTGGACCATTTCTGACGATTTTTACTAACAAAGAATCAGTTCACACTCATCGTGGGAACACATTGCAAAGACGTTCACAAAATTTTCATCACATTCATCACATTACCGTAATCCCCGTTTCAAAGACGTAGGAAATGTATAATGATTTGTTTATCTTGAAAAATCCCGAACTGAAGCCTCTAAATACAAAATGATTTTTCCTCTGAACAACTTACAATCACACTCTGGTCATCACATGGCGGTTGTAACCGTAGATGTGCTGCTGCCAATGGAGAATCAAAAGACTTCAAATCAACAGTCAAAACGTACGGAAAAAATATCAATATCCAAGCAATGTAAAACAGAGTAATTTTGATAAGGTCAATTTATTGTATATTATAAAAAATCTTCAGATCACTCGGAACAGCGTAAGATTATGATCTCACTCATTCGAATACTACACTCGCACGTTTTACGGTAAAAATATGGGAACTCAGATCGTTATATACTGTTTCCGTCAAACGAGTCCGCTTATCTAAAGACGGCAAAAATGGTAAAAAAGACGGTAAAATGACAATAATTATTATTGCTTGTCTCTGTAAATTTTGCCGACTATTCGTTAGTAGTTGTCGAATTTCTTGAGTTTGTCCGAAACTATTTCAGTGAATGACGTAAGTTTCAAGACACCCGAGTGCGAACGCAATATCGATATTGGGATAGCAAAATCAGTCACAGACAATCGAGGAAGAACATAAGAGTCTATTAATCTGCGATTTAATTCATCCTAGGTTACCATGAAAGTAAAAAAGGTAATGTTGTGCCCTGGTTGGGAAAGAAAAGTTGATAAAGTTTTCAAAAAAACGTCAGCTAATACTCGAACAATTTAGTAAAAAACTAGCTCAGAAAAACGTATAGAGAAGAAAGCATCACCGATCACGGCGATCTTCAGACCTTTTATCATGTTTCAGTCTGAACGGTCAACATTTGATGCTATAATCTATGTCAAGTGTCTCTTTTTGGTCAAATCCGACAGAGATGAATCAATCACGATTTAGTTTCATCGCCCCGACCCGACAGGAAATAATGAAGCTCATGGGCACCTGTATACATGTAATCGTGGCATGAACGTATATAATGCCCGTCCACTGCATGAGCCATTGACCGTGCATCGCGAGCAAACAACGGTTTTGGACGTCACGAGACTGAGCATTTTTTTTCGCAGTCTGTGAGTGGTTGAGTGGTTTGGTAGGCTGCATACATGTATCGGAATCGAGTTGATTTCGGCCGAAAACAGTTAGAAAGTAGTTTTTCGTGCTCCGTCCAAATTGGATCCGCATGTTGCCGGTTTTGTCCATGGTAATCAGTAGAGCTGTGGTGGGAGGCCGTATAATGCCGGGAATACACGTCATCGTACGCAGGGCTAGGCCACAACATACTTCCAAAAGCGATCTATCGTAAAATATCGTACTGCAGGTCAACACACACATCACCCATTCATAGGCCTACAGGTACACATATCAACGAACAAAAAGGGAGAGGCAATCTGCTTGAAACCATGAAGTGGTCCGTTTGTGTCTGAATTCATTGAGGCGCGTGTTCAGTAACCGTGGTCAAGTTTTTTCGTTCAGTAGTAAGAATCGTTTATTCTTTGTTGACATCGTTATCGATCCGATGTACACAACAAATGTTTGATCGTTTGCACCTTTCCGCGTCCCCTCGTGATTGGCAGCTGTTTGAATGCTTTCATCTATTGTTTGTTGGACGCTTCGAACACAGCATCGAAGCAGTTTTGGCATAAAAATCAACTTAAAATGGAAAAAATGAGAGAATTTCGCCAACAGGGTGATGCCACAAGTATTCACAAAACGTAATATGTTGGAACAGTGCTTTAATTTACACCATGGTTGTTGAAAGATCCAGATTTTCGGGAGCATTCGTTGACGTTGTTACCATGTGCCACTCATGTTGGATTATGAATCCCCAGGGAGATAAGGGGTATTTATAGGCTCCCCCTGCCTTTAAGCGTTGCTGGATTTTCTCTGTTTTCTACCACTTTTCTTTTTTTTTTACCTCATCATCATATTTTGAAGACTGACACTTTCATTTGACAACAATTCACATCTCCACCCCCAGGTGCACCAGTACACCAAATACTACAATGGTAGTGCTGCGGTTTTTGAGTTTTCGATGTGCACGAAGATAGCATGCACACGTACTAACATACATAAATGTAGACACCGCTGACCTACCATAAAAACTCTTTTTGGTATAATATATATACATGTATACACCAAATGTGAGCTAAAAATTGTCCTGAAAATAGAATTGTGGATTCATCAAAATTTGAATATTTCACAATTGGATCATCCCTATGAACCTGTATAACAAATATCAGTGCTGTCAGACAAGGGGTTTTGGTATAAAAATTCTTTTTTGTTTAAGCCAAACCTTAAAGCCCCATACAGCAGCAAATGTGTTGTGAACCAATCTCAAATTATCCTCAGTTTTCCAAGGGTTTTCTTCAAGTAAGACACATTAAAGACCAAAAAAGTGTACAACACTGTCGATAGCCTAAGAAGTAGCATTTAAATTCAAACTTTTAACCAGATTTTAGATTTTCCGAGAATTTCAAAAAAACAAGTCATTGACTAGTCTACCATAGTCTACCGAGACGACAATGAAACAAAAGGCATGCCGCATAGCTGCAAAGCAGCAACCACCGGGTTTCGAGACATCTCGGTCAACAGGGGCAATAGAGAAATACATATGCAAAAAGATGGGAGGCTATGGTAGTATTTGTGAAATCGAGGTCAAAAGTAGTCGAGGTGATGTGACATTTTGGTAAAGAATTCAATATCATAGTTATCCCTTTATACCAAAAATCAGACCTCTAGCTCTATCACCTTAGCCTAGAATTAGATATGTGCATAATTAATGAGGTCTTGTCATGTGACATATTGACAATTGATTTCTATCCCATAGTACTCCCTGTGTACCAAAATTCGGATCTCTAGCCCTATTGGTTAGCCTAGAATTAGATATGCGCATAATTAATGAGATATGGTCACTTGCATATTTGCAATAGATTTCTATCCCATAGTAGTCCCTGTGTACCAAAATTCGGATCTCTAGCCCTATTGGTTAGCCTAGAATTAGATATGTGCATAATTAATGAGGTCTGGTCACGTGACATATTGACAATAGATTTCTATCCCATAGTAGTCCCTGTGTACCAAAATTCGGATCTCTAGCCCTATTGGTTAGCCTAGAATTAGATATGTGCATAATTAATGAGGTCTGGTCACGTGACATATTGACAATAGATTTCTATCCCATAGTAGTCCATGTGTACCAAAATTCGGTTTTCTAGCCCTATTGGTCAGCTCAGAATTAGATATGCACATAATTAATGAGTCTGGTCATGTGACATATTGACAATTGATTTCTATCCCAAACTACTATCTGTGTACCAAAATTCGGATCTCTAGTCCTATTGGTGAGCCTAGAATTAGATATGTGCATACTTAATGAGGTCTGGTCACGTGACATATTGACAATAGATTTCTATCCCACAGTAGTCCCTGTGTACCAAAATTCGGATCTCTAGCCCTATTGGTTAGCCTAGAATTAGATATGCGCATAATTAATGAGGTCTGGTCACGTTGCATATTTGCAATAGATTTCTATCCCATAGTAGTCCCTATGTACCAAAATTCGGATCTCTAGCCCTATTGGTTAGCCTAGAATTAGATATGTGCATACTTAATGAGGTCTGGTCACGTGACATATTGACAATAGATTTCTATCCCACAGTTGTCCCTGTGTACCAAAATTCGGATCTCTAGCCCTATTGGTTAGCCTAGAATTAGATATGCGCATAATTAATGAGGTCTGGTCACGTGACATATTTGCAATAGATTTCTATCCCATAGTAGTCCATGTGTACCAAAATTCGGATCTCTAGCCCTATTGGGGAGGTCAAAGGTCACTGAAAAATGTGAAAAATAATACTTTAAAAATCTTCTTCTCAAAATCGGCAGGGCCTATGACCTTGAAATTTGGCATGAAGGAGCCTAGCCCTATGGTCTACAAAAATATCTGACAGAATTTTGATTGGTTTATTTTTATGCAAATTAAGCCAAGTTGAAAGTTTAATTTCAATATGGCTGCCAGGTCATGTGACCCATTGTTATGGTCATGTGATCAAAAAATTACTTGTGAGGAGTTTTACCTATGTGCCAAATTTGGAGTCTCTAGGTGCAACAGTGTTTGCGTGGCAGTTGCATTTAGAGGACGGAAGAAGAAGAAGAAGAAAAAGAATAATAATAATAATAAATATAGCTGCAAGCAGCGATGACCGGGTTTCGACACAAATGGCAGCATTAGAGCAAAAGAAAAATTAGATCTGCACCTACCTAATGAATAATTGGCACATTTGTTAAAATGGTACTAAAAGTCATCCTTTCAACCTGGTAGTTTTGCATAAAACTTCTATCAAATAATTATGCCAGTGTACCAAATATCAGACCTCTAGCTCTATTGGCTGGCTCAGAATTAGATATGCACATAATTAATGAGGTACAGGATGTGGTGTCATAAGGTCTCCCATCATACCAAATATGAAGGGTGTACCACATGTGCTTACTGAGTTATGGACATATACGTATATTCAAGGTCAAAGGTCATCGAGGTCACATGACATTTTGTCAAAAAAATTGTAATGCTAAGTTATCCCTATATACCAAAAATCAGACCTCTAGCTCTATTGGCCGGCTCAGAATTAGATATGTGCATAATTAATGAGGTCTGGTCACGTGACATATTTGCAATAGATTTCTATCCCATAGTAGTCCCTGTGTACCAAAATTCAAATCTCTAGCTCTATTGTTTAGCCTAAAATTAGATATGCGCATAATTAATGAGGTCTGGTCACGTGACATATTTGCAATTGATTTCTACTCATAGTAGTCCCTGTGAACCAAAATTCGGATTTCTAGCCCTATTAGTTAGCCTAGAATTAGATATGCGCGTAATTAATGAGGTCTGGTCACGTGACATATTTGCAATAGATTTCTATCCCATAGTAGTCCCTGTGTACCAAAATTCGGATCTCTAGCCCTATTGTTAGCCTAGAATTAGATATGCGCATAATTAATGAGGTCTGGTCACGTGACATATTTGCAATAGATTTCTATCCCATAGTAGTCCCTGTGTACCAAAATTCGGATCTCTAGCCCTATTGGTTAGCCTAGAATTAGATATGCGCATAATTAATGAGGTCTGGTCACGTGACATATTTGCAATAGATTTCTATCCCATAGTAGTCCCTGTGTACCAAAATTTGGATCTCTAGCCTATTGGTTAGCCTAGAATTAGATATGCGCATAATTAATGAGGTCTGGTCACGTGACATATTTGCAATAGATTTCTATCCCTTAGTAGTCCCTGTGTACCAAATTTGGATCTCTAGCCCTATTGGTTAGCCTAGAATTAGATATGCGCATAATTAATGAGGTCTGGTCATGTGACATATTTGCAATAGATTTCTATCCCATAGTAGTCCCTGTGTACCAAAATTCGGATCTCTAGCCCTATTGGTTAGCCTAGAATTAGATATGCGCATAATTAATGAGGTCTGGTCACGTGACATATTTGCAATAGATTTCTATCCCATAGTAGTCCATGTGTACCAAAATTCGGATCTCTAGCCCTATTGGTTAGCCTAGAATTAGATATGCGCATAATTAATGAGGTCAAGGTCATGTGACTTGACCCAAAATATTTCGGTGAACATTAACAGCCAATGATCGTCTATGTCGAAAAAGAACCAGACTCCTAGCTCTATTGGCTAGCCTATAATGGGCATTTGTAAATCTATAGGGGAGGTCAAAGGTCACTGAAAAATATGAAAAATAATACTTTAAAAATCTTCTTCTCAAAATCGGACAGGCCTATGACCTTGATATTTGGCATGAAGGAGCCTAACCCTATGGTCTACAAAAATTTAGGACAGAATTTTGATTGGTTAATTTTTATGCAAATGAAGTCAATTTTAAAGTTTATTTTCAAAATGGCCGAAAGGTCACGTGACCTTTTGTTATGGTCATGTGACCAAAAAATTACTTTTGCTGAGTTGTACCTGTGTACCAAATATGAAGTCTCTAGGTGCAACGGTGTTCGCGTGATAGCTGCAAAAGCTCGTCGTAAGAATAATAATAATAATAATAATAATAATAAATATAGCTGCAAGCAGCGATGACCGGGTTTCGACACAAGTGGCAGCATTAGAGCAAAAGAAAAATTAGATTGTGCGCATAATTAATGAAGTACAGGATGCAGTGTCATAAGGTCTCCAAACATAGCAAATATGAAGTCTGTAGAACTTGTGGTTACCAAGTTGTTGACATATAGGTATATTAAAGATCAAAGGTCATCGAGGTCACATGACAATGTGTCAAAAATATTGTATTGCTAAGCTATCCCTATATACCAAAAATCAGACCTCTAGCTCTATTGGCTGGCTCAGAATTAGATATGCGTATAATTAATGAGGTACAGGATGTGGTGTCATAAGGTCTCCCATCATACCACATATGAAGTCTGTAGCACTTCTGGTTACCAAGTTGTGGACATAAATGTATATTTGAGGTCAAAGGTCATCGAGGTCACATGACATTTTGTCAAAAAAATTGTATTGCTAAGTTATCCCTATATACCAAAAATCAGACCTCTAGCTCTATTGGCTGGCTCAGAATTAGATATGCGCATAATTAATGAGGTACAGGATGTGGTGTCATAAGGTCTCCCATCATACCAAATATGAAGGGTGTAGCACTTGTGGTTACTTAGCTATGGACATATACGTATATTCAAGGTCAAAGGTCATGAAGGTCACATGACATTTTGTCAAAAAATTGTATTGCTAAGTTATCCCTATATACCAAAAATCAGACCTCTAGCTCTATTGGCTGGCTCAGAATTAGATATGTGCATAATAAATGAGTTGCAGGAAGATGCCAAGGTCAAAGGTCAAGGAGAATCCCCAAAATTGTGGAGTGCAATTTGGTCCCCTACTGGCCATTGTCCAATAGACGCTTGCTGTCTTGGACTTAAACATAGGCCAGAATAAGCCATTGCCATAGCTTAGCTGCATAGGTATAGGGGAGGTCAAAGGTCACTGAAAAATCAGAAAAATAATACTTTAAAAATCTTCTTCTCAAAATCGGCAGGACCTGTGACCTTGATATTTGGCATGAAGGAGCCTAACCCTATGGTCTACAAAATATAGGACAGAATTTTGATTGGTTAATTTTATGCAAATGAGGTCAATTTTAAAGTTTATTTCAAAATGGCCGAAAGGTCACGTGACCTTTTGTTATGGTCATGTGACAAAAAAATTACTTTTGCTGAGTTGTACCTGTATACCAAATATGAAGTCTCTAGGTGCAACGGTGTTTGCGTGGTAAAGGCAGAAGTGCGGCGGAAGAAGAATAATAATAATAAATATAGCTGCAAGCAGCGATGACCGGGTTTCGACACAAGTAGCAGCATTAAGAGCAAAAGAAAAATTAGATTGGGCGCATAATTAATGAAGTACAGGATGCAGTGTCATTAGGTCTCCCATCATACCACATATGAAGTCTGTAGCACTTGTGGTTATCAAGTTGTGGATATATAGGTATATTTAAGATCAAAGGTCATCGAGGTCACATGACATTTTGTCAAAAAATTGTAATGCTAAGTTATCCCTATATACCAAAAATCAGACCTCTAGCTCTATTGGCTGGCTCGGAATTAGATATGCGCATAATTAATGAGGTCCGGTCACGTGAAATATTTGCAATAGATTTCTATCCCATAGTAGTCCCTGTGTACCAAAATTTGGATCTCTAGCCCTATTGGTTAGCCTAGAATTAGATATGTGCATAATTAATGAGGTCTGGTCACGTGACATATTTGCAATAGATTTCTATCCCATAGTAGTCCCTATGTACCAAAATTCGGATCTCTAGCCCTATTGGTTAGCCTAGAATTAGATATGCGCATAATTAATGAGGTCTGGTCACGTGACATATTTGCAATAGATTTCTATCCTATAGTAGTCCCTATGTACCAAAATTCGGATCTCTAGCCCTATTGGTTAGCCTAGAATTAGATATGCACATAATTAATGAAGTCTGGTCACGTGACATATTTGCAATAGATTTCTACCCCATAGTAGTCCCTGTGTACCAAAATTCGGATCTCTAGCCCTATTGGTTAGCCTAGAATTATATATGCGCATAATTAATGAAGTCTGGTCACGTGACATATTTGCAATAGATTTCTACCCCATAGTAGTCCCTGTGTACCAAAATTCGGATCTCTAGCCCTATTGGTTAGCCTAGAATTAGATATGCGCATAATTAATGAGGTCTGGTCACGTGACATATTTGCAATAGATTTCTATCCCATAGTAGTCCCTGTGTACCAAAATTTGGATCTCTAGCCCTATTGGTTAGCCTAGAATTAGATATGCGCATAATTAATGAGGTCTGGTCACGTGACATATTTACAATAGATTTCTATCCCATTGTAGTCCCTGTGTACCAAAATTCGGATCTGTAGCCCTATTGGTTAGCCTAGAATTAGATATGCGCATAATTAATGAGGTCTGGTCACGTGACATATTTGCAATAGATTTCTATCCCATAGTAGTCCCTGTGTACCAAAATTCGGATCTGTAGCCCTATTGGTTAGCCTAGAATTAGATATGTGCATAATTAATGAGGTCTGGTCACGTGACATATTTGCAATAGATTTCTATCCCATAGTAGTCCCTGTGTACCAAAATTTGGATCTCTAGCCCTATTGGTTAGCCTAGAATTAGATATGCGCATAATTAATGAGGTCTGGTCACGTGACTTATTTGCAATAGATTTGTATCCCATAGTAGTCCCTGTGTACCAAAATTGGGATCTCTAGCCCCATTGGTTAGCCTAGAATTAGATATGCGCATAATTAATGAGGTCAAGGTCACGTGACCTGACCCAAAATATTTCGGTGAACATTAACAGCCAATGATCGTCTATGTCGAAAAAGAACCAGACTCCTAGCTCTATTGGCTAGCCTATAATGGGCATTTGTAAATCTATAGGGGAGGTCAAAGGTCACTGAAAAATATGAAAAATAATACTTTAAAAATCTTCTTCTCAAATCGGCAAGACCTGTGACCTTGATATTTGGCATGAAGGGGCCTAACCCTATGGTCTACAAAAATTTAGGACAGAATTTTGATTGGTTAATTTTTATGCAAATGAGGTCAATTTTAAAGTTTATTTTCAAAATGGCCGAAAGGTCACGTGACCTTTTGTTATGGTCATGTGACAAAAAATTACTTTTGGTGAGTTGTACCTGTGTACCAAATATGAAGTCTCTAGGTGCAACGGTGTTTGCGTGGTAAAGGCAGAAGTGCGGCGGAAGAAGAATAATAATAATAAATATAGCTGCAAGCAGCGATGACCGGGTTTCGACACAAGTAGCAGCATTAAGAGCAAAAGAAAAATTAGATTGGGCGCATAATTAATGAAGTACAGGATGCAGTGTCATTAGGTCTCCCATCATGCCACATATGAAGTCTGTAGCACTTGTGGTTATCAAGTTGTGGATATATAGGTATATTTAAGGTCAAAGGTCATCGAGGTCACATGACATTTTGTCAAAAAAATTGTAATGCTAAGTTATCCCTATATACCAAAAATCAGACCTCTAGCTCTATTGGCTGGCTCAGAATTAGATATGCGCATAATTAATGAGGTCCGGTCACGTGAAATATTTGCAATAGATTTCTATCCCATAGTAGTCCCTGTGTACCAAAATTTGGATCTCTAGCCCTATTGGTTAGCCTAGAATTAGATATGTGCATAATTAATGAGGTCTGGTCACGTGACATATTTGCAATAGATTTCTATCCCATAGTAGTCCCTATGTACCAAAATTCGGATCTCTAGCCCTATTGGTTAGCCTAGAATAGATATGCGCATAATTAATGAGGTCTGGTCACGTGACATATTTGCAATAGATTTCTATCCTATAGTAGTCCCTATGTACCAAAATTCGGATCTCTAGCCCTATTGGTTAGCCTAGAATTAGATATGCACATAATTAATGAAGTCTGGTCACGTGACATATTTGCAATAGATTTCTATCCCATAGTAGTCCCTGTGTACCAAAATTCGGATCTCTAGCCCTATTGGTTAGCCTAGAATTAGATATGCGCATAATTAATGAGGTCTGGTCACGTGACATATTTGCAATAGATTTCTATCCCATAGTAGTCCCTGTGTACCAAAATTTGGATCTCTAGCCCTATTGGTTAGCCTAGAATTAGATATGCGCATAATTAATGAGGTCTGGTCACGTGACATATTTACAATAGATTTCTATCCCATTGTAGTCCCTGTGTACCAAAATTCGGATCTGTAGCCCTATTGTTAGCCTAGAATTAGATATGCGCATAATTAATGAGGTCTGGTCACGTGACATATTTGCAATAGATTTCTAACCCATAGTAGTCCCTGTGTACCAAAATTCGGATCTCTAGCCCTATTGGTTAGCCTAGAATTAGATATGTGCATAATTAATGAGGTCTGGTCACGTGACATATTTGCAATAGATTTCTATCCCATAGTAGTCCCTGTGTACCAAAATTTGGATCTCTAGCCCTATTGGTTAGCCTAGAATTAGATATGCGCATAATTAATGAGGTCTGGTCACGTGACATATTTGCAATAGATTTCTATCCCATAGTAGTCCCTGTGTACTAAAATTGGGATCTCTAGCCCCATTGGTTAGCCTAGAATTAGATATGCGCATAATTAATGAGGTCAAGGTCACGTGACCTGACCCAAAATATTTCGGTGAACATTAACAGCCAATGATCGTCTATGTCAAAAAAGAACCAGACTCCTAGCTCTATTGGCTAGCCTATAATGGGCATTTGTAAATCTATAGGGGAGGTCAAAGGTCACTGAAAAATATGAAAAATAATACTTTAAAAATCTTCTTCTCAAAATCGGCAAGACCTGTGACCTTGATATTTGGCATGAAGGGGCCTAACCCTATGGTCTACAAAAATTTAGGACAGAATTTTGATTGGTTAATTTTTATGCAAATGAGGTCAATTTTAAAGTTTATTTTCAAAATGGCCGAAAGGTCACGTGACCTTTTGTTATGGTCATGTGACAAAAAAATTACTTTTGGTGAGTTGTACCTGTGTACCAAATATGAAGTCTCTAGGTGCAACAGTGTTCGCGTGGTAGTTGCAGAAGCGCGACAGAAGAAGAAGAAGAATAATAATAATAATAATAATAATAATAATAATAATAAAAAACATAACGATTACAATAGGGTTTCGCACCAATGGTGTCGAAACCCTAAATATAGCTGCAAAGCAGCAATCAACCGGGTTTCGAGACATCTCGGTCAACAGGGGCAATAGAGAAATACATATGCAAAAAGATGGGAGGCTATGGTAGTATTTGTGAAATCGAGGTCAAAAGTAGTCGAGGTGATGTGACATTTTGTTAAAAGAATTCAATATCATAGTTATCCCTTTATACCAAAAATCAGACCTCTAGCTCTATCACCTTAGCATGGAATTATATATGTGCATAATTAATGAGGTCTTGTCATGTTCCATATTGAGAATTGATTTCTATCCCAGAGTACTCCCTGTGTACCAAAATTCGGATCTCTAGCCCTATTGGTTAGCCTAGAATTAGATATGCGCATAATTAATGAGGTCTGGTCACGTGACATATTTGCAATAGATTTCTATCCCATAGTAGTCCCTGTGTACCAAAATTCGGATCTCTAGCCCTATTGGTTAGCCTAGAATTAGATATGCGCATAATTAATGAGGTCAAGGTCACGTGACCTGACCCAAAATATTTCGGTGAACATTAACAGCCAATGATCGTCTATGTCAAAAAAGAACCAGACTCCTAGCTCTATTGGCTAGCCTATAATGGGCATTTGTAAATCTATAGGGGAGGTCAAAGGTCACTGAAAAATATGAAAAATAATACTTTAAAAATCTTCTTCTAAAAATCGGCAACACCTGTGACCTTGATATTTGGCATGAAGGGGCCTAACCCTATGGTCTACAAAATATAGGACAGAATTTTGCTTGGTTAATTTTTATGCAAATGAGGTCAATTTTAAAGTTTATTTTCAAAATGGCCGAAAGGTCACGTGACCTTTTGTTATGGTCATGTGACCAAAAAATTACTTTTGGTGAGTTGTACCTGTGTACCAAATATGAAGTCTCTAGGTGCAACGGTGTTCGCGTGGTAGTTGCAAAAGAAAGGCGGAAGAAGAAGAAGAAGAAGAAGAAGAAGAATAATAAAAAACAGAACGATTACAAGAGGGTTTCGCACCCATGGTGTCGAAACCCTAAATATAGCTGCAAGCAGCGATGACCGGGTTTCGACACAAGTGGCAGCATTAGAGCAAAAGAAAAATTAGATTGTGCGCATAATTAATGAAGTACAGGATGCGGTGTCATAAGGTCTCCCATCATACCACATATGAAGTCTGTAGCACTTGTTGTTACCAAGTTGTGGACATATAGTATATTTAAGGTCAAAGGTCATCGAGGTCACATGACATTGTGTCAAAAAATTGTATTGCTAAGCTATCCCTATATACCAAAAATCAGACCTCTAGCTCTATTGGCTGGCTCAGAATTAGATATGCGCATAATTAATGAGGTACAGGATGTGATGTCATAAGGTCTCCCATCATACCAAATATGAAGGGTGTAGCACTTGTGGTTACTAAGTTATGGCCATATATGTATATTTGAGGTCAAAGGTCATCGAGGTCACATGACATTTTGTCAAAAAAATTGTATTGCTAAGTTATCCCTATATACCAAAAATCAGACCTCTAGCTCTATTGGCTGGCTCAGAATTAGATATGTGCATAATTAATGAGGTACAGGATGTGATGTCATAAGGTCTCCCATCATACCAAATATGAAGTGTGTAGCACTTGTGGTTACTTAGTTATTGCCATATATGTATATTTGAGGTCAAAGGTCATCGAGGTCACATGACATTTTGTCAAAAAAATTGTATTGCTAAGTTATCCCTATATACCAAAAATCAGACCTCTAGCTCTATTGGCTGGCTCAGAATTAGATATGCGCATAATTAATGAGGTACAGGATGTGGTGTCATAAGGTCTCCCATCATACCAAATATGAAGGGAATAGCACTTGTGGTTACTGCGTTATTGACATATACTCATATGTAAGGTCATAGCTCATCGAGGTCACATGACATTTTGTCAAAAAATTTGTATTGCTAAGTTATCCCTATATACCAAAATCAGACCTCTAGCTCTATTGGCTAGCTCAGAACTAGAAATGTGCATAATAAATGAGTTGCAGGAAGAGGCCAAGGTCAAGGTCAATCGGAATCCCCAAAATTGTGGATTCCAATTTGGTCTCTTGCTTGCCATGGTCCAATAGACGCTGGCTGTCTTGGACTTTAACATAGGCCAGAATAAGCCATTGCCATAGCTTAGCTGCATAGGTATAGGGGAGGTCAAAGGTCATTGAAAACTTTAAAAATCTTCTTCTCAAAATTGGCTAGTCCTGTGACCTTGATATTTGGCATGAAGGAACAGGGCTATATGGTCTAAAAAGTGACTTGAGCAGAATTTTGATTTATCACTTTTTATGCAAATGAGCTCAATTTTAAAGTTTATTTTCAAAATGGCCGAAATGTCACGTGACCCATTGTTATGGTAATGAGATCAAAAAATTACTTGCGAGGTGTTTTATCTATATGCTAAATTTGGAGACTCTAGGTCCAACAGTGTTCGAATGGCAAGCGCATTTAGGAGGCGGAAGAAAAATAATAATAATAATAATAAATATAGCTGCAAGCAGCGATGACCGGGTTTCGACACAAGTAGCAGCATTAAGAGCAAAAGAAAAATTAGATTGTGCGCATAATTAATGAAGTACAGGATGCAGTGTCATTAGGTCTCCCATCATACCACATATGAAGTCTGTAGCACTTGTGGTTATCAAGTTGTGGACATATAGGTATATATAAGGTCAAAGGTCATCGAGGTCACATGACATTTTGTCAAAAAAATATTATTGCTAAGCTATCCCCATATACCAAAAATCAGACCTCTAGCCCTATTGGCTGGCTCAGAATTAGATATGCGCATAATTAATTAGGTACAGGATGTGGTGTCATAAGGTCTCCCATCATACCAAATATGAAGGGTCTAGCACTTGGGGTTACTTAGTTATGCCCATATATGTATATATAAGGTCAAAGGTCATGAAGGCCACATGACATTTTGTCAAAAAAATTGTACTGCTAAGTTATCCCTATATACCAAAAATCAGACCTCTAGCTCTATTAGCTGGCTCAGAATAAGATATGCGCATAATTAATAAGGTACAGGATGTGATGTCATAAGGTCTCCCATCATACCAAATATGAAGGGTGTACCACTTGTGGTTACTGAGTTATGGACATATATGTATATTCAAGGTCAAAGGTCATCGAGGTCACATGACATTTTGTCAAAAAAATTGTAATAATAAGTTATCCCTATATACCAAAAATCAGACCTCTAGCTCTATTGGCTGGCTCAGAATTAGATATGCACATAATTAATGAGGTCTGGTCACGTGACATATTTGCAATAGATTTCTATCCCATAGTAGTCCCTGTGTACCAAAATTAGGATCTCTAGCCCTATTGGTTAGCCTAGAATTAGATATGCGCATAATTAATGAGGTCTGGTCACGTGATATATTTGCAATAGATTTCTATCCCATAGTAGTCCTTATTTACCAAATTGGGATCTCTAGCCGTATTGGTTAGCCTAGAATTAGATATGCGCATAATTAATGAGGTCTGGTCAGGTGACATATTTGCAATAGATTTATAACCCATAGTACTCCCTGTGTACCAAAATTCGGATCTCTAGCCCTATTGGTTAGCCTAGAATTAGATATGCGCATAATTAATGAGGTCTGGTCACGTGACATATTTGCAATAGATTTCTATCCCATAGTAGTCCCTGTGTACCAAAATTCGGATCTCTAGCCCTATTGGTTAGCCTAGAATTAGATATGCGCATAATTAATGAGGTCTGGTCACGTGACATATTTGCAATACAATTCTATCCCATAGTAGTCCCTGTGTACCAAAATTTGGATCTCTAGCTCTATTGGTTAGCCTAGAATTAGATATGCGCATAATTAATGAGGTTTGGTCACGTGACATATTTGCAATAGATTTCTATCCCATAGTAGTCCCTGTGTACCAAAATTCGGATTTCTAGCCCTATTGGTTAGCCTAGAATTAGATATGCGCATAATTAATGAGGTCAAGGTCACGTGACATGACCCAAAATATTTCGGTGAACATTAACAGCCAATGATCGTCTATGTCAAAAAAGAACCAGACTCCTAGCTCTATTGGCTAGCCTATAATGGGCATTTGTAAATCTATAGGGGAGGTCAAAGGTCACTGAAAAATATGAAAAATAATACTTAAAAATCTTCTTCTCAAAATCGGCAAGACCTGTGACCTTGATATTTGGCATGAAGGAGCAAGGCTATAAGGTCTAAAAAGTGACTGGAGCAGAATTTTGATTTACCACCTTTTATGCAAATGAAGTCAATTTTAAAGTTTATTTTCAAAATGGCCGCCAGGTCACGTGACCTATTGTTATTGTCATGTGACCAAAAAATTACTTTTGCTGAGTTGTACCTGTGTACCAAATATGAAGTCTCTAGGTGCAACGGTGTTCGCGTGGTAGTTGCAGAAGCTCGTCGCAAGAAGAATAATAATAATAATAAAAAACATAACGATTACAATAGGGTTTCGCACCCATGGTGTCGAAACCCTAAATATAGCTGCAAGCAGCGATGACGGGTTTCGACATAAGTAGCAGCATTAAGAGCAAAAGAAAAATTAGATTGTGCGCATAATTAATGAAGTACAGGATGCAGTGTCATTAGGTCTCCCATCATACACATATGAAATCTGTAGCACTTGTGGTTATCAAGTTGTGGACATATAGGTATATTTAAGGTCAAAGGTCATCGAGGTCACATGACATTTTGTCAAAAAATTTTTATTGCTAAGCTATCCCTATATACCAAAAATCAGACCTCTAGCTCTATTGGCTGGCTCAGAATTAGATATGCGCATAATTAATTAGGTACAGGATGTGGTGTCATAAGGTCTCCCATCATACCAAATATGAAGGGTCTAGCGCTTTGGGTTACTTAGTTATGCCCGTATATGTATATATAAGGTCAAAGGTCATGAAGGTCACATGACATTTTGTCAAAAAAATTGTACTGCTAAGTTATCCCTATATACCAAAAATCAGACCTCTAGCTCTATTGGCTGGCTCAGAATTAGATATGCGCATAATTAATGAGGTACAGGATGTGATGTCATAAGGTCTCCCATCATACCAAATATGAAGGGTGTACCACTTGTGGTTACTGAGTTATGGACATATACGTATATTCAAGGTCAAAGGTCATCGAGGTCACATGACATTTTGTCAAAAAAATTGTAATGCTAAGTTATTCCTATATACCAAAAATCAGACCTCTAGCTGTATTGGCTGGCTTAGAATTAGATATGCGCATAATTAATGAGGTCTGGTCACGTGACATATTTGCAATAGATTTCTATCCCATAGTAGTCCCTGTGTACCAAAATTCGGATCTCTAGCCCTATTGGTTAGCCTAGAATTAGATATGCGCATAATTAATGAGGTAAAGGTCACGTGACCTGACCCAAAATATTTTGGTGAACATTAACAGCCAATGATCGTCTATGTCGAAAAAGAACCAGACTCCTAGCTCTATTGGCTAGCCTATAATGGGCATTTGTAAATCTATAGGGAGGTCAAAGGTCACTGAAAAATATGAAAAATAATACTTTAAAAATCTTCTTCTCAAAATCGGCAAGACCTGTGACCTTGATATTTGGCATGAAGGAGCAAGGCTATAAGGTCTAAAAAGTGACTGGAGCAGAATTTTGATTTACCACCTTTTATGCAAATGAAGTCAATTTTAAAGTTTATTTTCAAAATGGCCGCCAGGTCATGTGACCTATTGTTATGGTCATGTGACCAAAAAATTACTTTTGCTTAGTTGTACCTGTGTACCAAATATGAAGTCTCTAGGTGCAACGGTGTTCGCGTGGTAGTTGCAGAAGCGCGACAGAAGAAGAAGAAGAAGAAGAATAATAATAATAATAAATATAGCTGCAAGCAGCGATGACCGGGTTTCGACACAAGTAGCAGCATTAAGAGCAAAAGAAAAATTAGATTGTGCGCATAATTAATGAAGTACAGGGTGCAGTGTCATTAGGTCTCCCATCATACCACATATGAAATTTGTAGCACTTGTGGTTATCAAGTTGTGGACATATGGGTATATTTAAGGTGAAAGGTCATCGAGGTCACATGACATTTAGTCAAAAAAATTTTATTGCTAAGCTATCCCTATATACCAAAAATCAGACCTCTAGCTCTATTGGCTAGCTCAGAATTAGATATGAGCATAATTAATTGGGTACAGGATGTGGTGTTATAAGGTCTCCCATCATACCAAATATGAAGGGTCTAGCACTTGGGGTTACTTAGTTATGCCCATATATGTATATATAAGGTCAAAGGTCATGAAGGTCACATGACATTTTGTCAAAAAATTGTACTGCTAAGTTATCCCTATATACCAAAAATCAGGCCCTCTAGCTCTATTGGCTGGCTCAGAATTAGATATGCGCATAATTAATGAGGTACAGGATGTGATGTCATAAGGTCTCCCATCATACCAAATATGATGGGTGTAGCACTTGTGGTTACTGAGTTATGGACATATACGTATATTCAAGGTCAAAGGTCATCGAGGTCACATGACATTTTGTCAAAAAAATTGTAATGCTAAGTTATCCCTATATACCAAAAATCAGACCTCTAGCTCTATTGGCTGGCTCAGAATTAGATATGCGCATAATTAATGAGGTCTGGTCACGTGACATATTTGCAATAGATTTCTATCCCATAGTTGTCCCTATGTACCAAAATTGGGATCTCTTGCCCTATTGGTTCGCCTAGAATTAGATATGCGCATAATTAATGAGGTCTGGTCACATGACATATTTGCAATAGATTTCTATCCCATAGTAGTCCCTGTGTACCAAAATTTGGATCTCTAGCCCTATTGGTTAGCCTAGAATTAGATATGTGCATATATAATGAGGTCTGGTCACGTGACATATTTGCAATAGATTTCTATCCCATAGTAGTCCCTGTGTACCAAAATTCGGATCTCTAGCCCTATTTGTTAGCCTAGAATTAGATATGCGCATAATTAATGAGGTCTGGTCACGTGACTTATTTGCAATAGATTTCAATCCCATAGTAGTCCCTGTGTACCAAAATTTGGATCTCTAGCCCTATTGGTTAGCCTAGAATTAGATATGTGCATAAATAATGAGGTCTGGTCACGTGACATATTTGCAATAGATTTCTATCCCATAGTAGTCCCTGTGTACCAAAATTCGGATCTCTAGCCCTATTGGTTAGCCTAGAATTAGATATGCGCATAATTAATGAGGTCAAGGTCACGTGACCTGACCCAAAATATTTCGGTGAACATTAACAGCCAATTATCGTCTATGTCGAAAAAGAACCAGACTCCTAGCTCTATTGGATAGCCTATAATTGGCATTTGTAAATCTATAGGGGAGGTCAAAGGTCACTGAAAAATATGAAAAATAATACTTTAAAAATCTTCTTCTTAAAATCGGCAAGACCTGTGACCTTGATATTTGGCATGAAGGAGCAAGGCTATAAGGTCTAAAAAGTGACTGGAGCAGAATTTTGATTTACCACCTTTTATGCAAATGAAGTCAATTTTAAAGTTTATTTTCAAAATGGCCGCCAGGTCACGTGACCTATTGTTATGGTCATGTGACCAAAAAATTACTTTTGCTGAGTTGTACCTGTGTACCAAATATGAAGTCTCTAGGTGCAACGGTGTTCGCGTGGTAGTTGCAGAAGCGCGACAGAAGAAGAAAAAGAAGAATAATAATAATAAATATAGCTGCAAGCAGCGATGACCGGGTTTCGACACGAGTGGCAGCATTAGAGCAAAAAGAAAAATTAGATTGTGTGCATAATTAATGAAGTACAGGATGTAGTGTCATGAGGTCTCCCATCATACCAAATATGAAAGGTGTAGCCCTTCTGGTTACTTAGTTATGGCCATATACGTATATTTGAGGTCAGAGGTCATCGAGGTCACATGACATTTTGTCAAAAAAATTGTATTGCTAAGTTATCCCTATATACCAAAAATCAGACCTCTAGCTCTATTGGCTGGCTCAGAATTAGATATGCACATAATTAATGAGGTACAGGATGTGGTGTCATAAGGTCTCCCATCATACCAAATATGAAGGCTATAGCACTTGGGGTTACTTAGTTATGGCCATATATGTATATTTGAGGTCCAAGGTCATCGGGGTCACATGACATTCTGTCAAAAAAAATGTATTGCTAAGTTATCCCTATATACCAAAAATCAGACCTCTAGCTCTATTGGCTGGCTCAGAATTAGATATGCGCATAATTAATAAGGTACAGGATGTGGTGTCATAAGGTCTCCCATCATACCAAATATGAAGGGTGTAGAACTTGGGGTTATTTAGTTATGGCCATATATCTAAATTTGAGGTCAAAGGTCATCGAGGTCAAATGAGATTTTGTCAAAAAAATTGTATTGCTAAGTTATCTCTATATGCCAAAAATCAGACCTCTAGCTCTATTGGCTGGCTCAGAATTAGATATGCGCATAATTAAATAGGTACAGGATGTGATGTCATTAGGTCTCCCATTATACCAAATATGAAGGGTGTACCACTTGTGGTTACTGAGTTATGGACATATACGTATATTCAAGGTCAAAGGTCATCGAGGTCACATGACATTTTGTCAAAAAAATTGTAATGCTAAGTTATCCCTATACACCAAAAATCACACCTCTAGCTCTATTGGCTGGCTCAAAATTAGATATGCGCATAATTAATGAGGTCTAGTCACGTGACTTATTTGTAATAGATTTCTATCCCATAGTAGTCCCTGTATACCAAAATTCGAATCTCTAGCCCTATTGGTTAGCCTAGAATTAGATATGCGCATAATTAATGAGGTCTGGTCACGTGACATATTTGCAATAGATTTCTATCCTATAGTAGTCCCTGTGTACCAAAATTTGGATCTCTAGCCCTATTGGTTAGCCTAGAATTAGATATGCGCATAATTAATGAGGTCAAGGTCACATGACCTGACCCAAAATATTTCGGTGAACATAAACAGCCAATGATCTTCTATATCGAAAAAGAACCAGACTCCTAGCTCTATTGGTTAGCCTGTAATGGGCATTTGTAAATCTATAGGGGAGGTCAAAGGTCACTGAAAAATATGAAAAATAATACTTTAAAAATCTTCTTCTCAAAATCGGCAAGACCTGTGACCATGATATTTGGCATGAAGGAGCAAGGCTATAAGGTCTAAAAAGTGACTGGAGCAGAATTTTGATTTATCACTTGTTATGCAAATGAGCTCAATTTTAAAGTTTATTTTCAAAATGGCCGAAAGGTCACGTGACCTTTTGTTATGGTCATGTGACAAAAAAATTACTTTTGCTGAGTTGTACATGTGTACCAAATATGAAGTCTCTAGGTGCAACGGTGTTGGCGTGGTAGTTGCAGAAGTGCGGCGGAAGAAGAAGAAGAAGAAGAATAATAATAATAATAAAAAACAGAACGATTACAAGAGGGTTTCGCACCCATGGTGTCGAAACCCTAAATATAGCTGCAAGCAGCGATGACCGGGTTTCGACACAAGTAGCAGCATTAAGAGCAAAAGAAAAATTAGATTGTGCGCATAATTAATGAAGTACAGGATGCAGTGTCATTAGGTCTCCCATCATACCACATATGAAGTCTGTAGCACTTGTGTTTATCAAGATGTGGACATATAGGTATATTTAAGGTCAAAGGTCATCGAGGTCACATGACATTTTGTCAAAAAAATTTTATTGCTAAGCTATCCCTATATACCAAAAATCAGACCTCTAGCTCTATTGGCTGGCTCAGAATTAGATATGCGCATAATTAATTAGGTACAGGAAGTTGTGTCATAAGGTGTCCCATCATACCAAATATGAAGGGTCTAGCACTTGGGTTACTTAGTTATGCCAATAAATGTATATATAAGGTCAAAGGTCATGAAGGTCACATGACATTTTGTCAAAAAAATTGTACTGCTAAGTTATCCCTATATACCAAAAATCAGACATCTAGCTCTATTGGCTGGCTCAGAATTAGATATGCGCATAATTAATGAGGTACAGGATGTGATGTCATAAGGTCTCCCATCATACCAAATATGAAGGGTGTACCACTTTTGGTTACTGAGTTATGGACATATACGTATATTCAAGGTCAAAGGTCATCGAGGTCACATGACATTTTGTCAAAAAAATTGTAATGCTAAGTTATCCCTATATACCAAAAATCAGACCTCTAGCTCTATTGGCTGGCTCAGAATTAGATATGCGCATAAATTAATGAGGTCTGGTCACGTGACATATTTGCATTATATTTCTATCCCATAGTAGTCCCTGTGTACCAAAATTTGGATCTCTAGCCCTATTGGTTAGCCTAGAATTAGATATGCGCATAATTAATGAGGTCTGGTCACGTGACATATTTGCAATAGATTTCTATCCCATAGTAGTCCCTATGTACCAAAATTGGGATCTCTAGCCCTATTGGTTAGCCTAGAATTAGATATGCACATAATTAATGAGGTATGGTCACGTGATATATTTGCAATAGATTTCTATCCCATAGTAGTCCATGTGTACCAAAATTCGGATCTCTAGCCCTATTGGTTAGCCTAGAATTAGATATGCGTATAATTAATGAGGTCAAGGTCACATGACTGACCCAAATTATTTCGGTGAACATAACAGCCAATGATCGTCTATGTCGAAAAAGAACCAGACTCCTAGCTTGATTGGCTAGCCTGTAATGGGCATTTGTAAATCTATAGGGGAGGTCAAAGGTCACTGAAAAATGTGACCTTGATTTTTGGCATAAAGGAGCATGGCTATATGGTCTACAAAATGACCTCGCGGAATTTTGATAGATGAATTTTTATGCAAATGAGAGGCATTTAAAAGTTAAAATTTAAGATTGACGGCAGGTCATGTGACCTGTTGCCATGGTAACGAAATAAAAAAATATGGTCTTTGAGTTTTACCTATGTGCCAAATTGGAAGTCATTTGGTATAACGGTGTTCGAATGGCAAGCATGTAAAGGTGGCGGAACAATAATAATAATAATAATAATAATAAAAAACATAACGATTACAAGAGGGTTTCGAGACGAAAGTCTCGAAACCCTAATAATAATAATAATAAAAAACAGAACGATTACTATAGGGTTTCGCACCCATGGTGTCGAAACCCTAATAATAATAAAAAACAGAACGATTACAAGAGGGTTTCGCACCCATGGTGTCGAAACCCTAATAATAAGAAAAACCCAATGAAAGCAATAAGGGAAAGCTGTAGGCATATGGGCCAGGTACACATAGACAGGGATATGCTCTTGAGATGCTTAGGTCAAAGGTAGAGCTACTAGGTCAAAGGTCACGAAGATAGTCCGGTTCAAAAAGTAGTGCGTGTCTCTATGCTTGAATAGGAGGTGATCAGCACTCAGCTAGTGGCTTACAAAGATAGAGCATGGGTTGTAAGCTGATTTTAGAGCCAATATGAGATTCATTGCAAAATCAGATCAGTTTTTTTCAGAATGTGAAGCCAGCGAGGGTTCATCTCATTGAGTTACGTACGAGGCCAGCCTATAGCTTATGAATAGGGAATATGCTCAGCCAGCATTACTGCACAGAGGCTGCTAATGCCAATGCTGGGCAAGCCAATGGAGCTAGGGGTCTGATTTTTGGTACATGGGGAGACGTGTGGCAGCCAAGATTCTGGGCAAAAAGTCACGTGACCAGGATGACCTTTGACCTCGATTTCACGAATAGGCTTGTAAATCAGTAACCACAAGTGCTACTGCCTTGATATTTGGTGGGATGGAAGACAATACGGTACCACATCTCCTCGCTCATTAATTATGCGCATATCTAATTCCGGGCTAGCCAATAGAGCTAGTTATCTGATTTTTGGTACACAGGGAGAAGTATAGGAGCAAAGTGTGTTGACAAAATGTCACGTGACCAGGATGACCTTTGACCTCAAAAACTTTGTTTGCCTCCTCTTAGCAAAAATCAGACCTCTTGCTGTATCTGGTACTCCAGAATTGCATATGTGCATATTTAATAATGTGCTAAATGATGCCAAGGTCAAAGGTCAAGGGGCATTCCCAAAATTTCGGTGTTCAATGTGGTCCCCCAAAAGGTCATCGTTCAAGACACACTTGCCTATTGGGACCCTCAGATAGGCCAGAAAAAGCCTTGCCATAGCTTAGCTGCACAGGTATAGGAAGGTCAAAGGTCATAGAAAAATCAGAAAAATAATACTTTAAAAATCTTCTTCTCAAAATTGGCAAGACCTTTGACTTTGATATTTGGCATGAAGGAGCAAGGCTATAAGGTCTAAGAAGTGACTTGAGCAGAATTTTGATTTATCACTTTTTATGCAAATGAGCTCAATTTTAAAGTTTATTTTCAAAATGGCCGAAATGTCACGTGACCCATTGTTATGGTAATGAGATCAAAAAATTACTTGCGAGGTGTTTTATCTATATGCCAAATTTGGAGACTCTAGGTGCAACAGTGTTCGAATGGCAAGCGCATTTAGGAGGCGGAAGAAAAATAATAATAATAATAATATAAAAAACAGAACGATTACAAGAGGGTTTCGCACCCATGGTGTCGAAACCCTAATAAATATAGCTGCATGCAGCGATGACCGGGTTTCGACACAAGTGGCCACATTAGAGCAAAAGAAAATTTAGATTTTGCGCATAATTAATGAAGTACAGGATGCAGTGTCATAAGGTCTCCCATCATACCACATATGAAGTCTGTAGCACTTGTGTTTACTGAGTTATGGACATATACGTATATTCACGGTCAAAGGTCATGAAGGTCACATGACATTATGTCAAAAAAATTGTATTGCTAAGTTATCCCTATATACCAAAAATCAGGCCTGTAGCTCTATTAGGTGGCTCAGAATTAGATATGCGCATAATTAATGAGGTACAGGATGTGGTGTCATAAGGTCTCCTATCATACCAAATATGAAGGCTGTAGCACTTGTGGTTACTGAGTTATGGACATATACGTATATTCAAGGTCAAAGGTCATCGAGGACACATGACATTTTGTCAAAAAATTGTATTGCTAAGTTATCCCTACATACCAAAAATCAGACTTCTAGCTCTATTGGCTGGCTCAGAATTAGATATGTGCATAATTAATGAGGTACAGGATGTGGTGTCATAAGGTCTCCCATCATACCAAATATGAAGGGTGTAGCACTTGTGGTTACTTAGTTATGGACATATACTCATATTTAAGGTCAAAGGTCATCGAGGTCACATGACATTTTGTCAAAAAATTCTATTGCTAAGTTATCCCTATATACCAAAAATCAGACCTCTAGCTCTATTGGCTGGTTATGAATTAGATATGTGCATAATTAATGAGGCACAGGATGTGGTGTCATAAGGTATCCCATCATACCAAATATGAAGCGTGTAGCACTTCTGGTTACTGAGTTATGGACATATATGTATATTCAAGGTCAAAGGTCATTGAGGTCACATGACATTTTGTCAAAAAATTGAAATGCTAAGTTATCCCTATATACCAAAAATCAGACCTCTAGCTCTATTGGCTGGCTCAGAATTAGATATGCGCATAATTAATGAGGTACAGGATGTGCTGTCATAAGGTCTCCCATCATACCAAATATGAATTGTGTAGAACTTGTGGTTACTTAGCTATGGACATATACGTATATTCAAGGTCAAAGGTCATCGTGGTCACATGACATTTTGTCAAAAAATTGTTATGCTAAGTTATCCCTATATACCAAAAATCAGACCTCTAGCTCCATTAGCTGGCTCAGAATTAGATACGCGCATAAAAAATGAGTTGCAAGAAGATGCCAAGGTCAAAGGTCAATTGGAATCCCCAAAATTTTTGAGTGCAATTTGGTCCCCTAATGGCCATTATCCAATAGACACTGGCTGTCCTGGACTTTAACATAGGCCAGAATAAGCCATTGCCATAGATTAGCTGCTTAGGTATAGGGGAGGTCAAAGGTCACTGAAAAATCACAAAAATAATACTTTAAAAATCTTCTTCTCAAATCGGCAAGACCTGTGACCTTGATATTTGGCATGAAGGAGCCTAACCCTATGGTCTACAAAAATTTAGGACAGAATTTTGATTGGTTAATTTTTATGCAAATGAAGTCAAGTTTAAAGTTTATTTTCAAAATGGCCGAAAGGTCACGTGACCTTTTGTTATGGTCATGTGACAAAAAAATTACTTTTGCTGAGTTGTACCTGTGTACCAAATATGAAGTCTCTAGGTGCAACGGTGTTCGCGTGGTAGTTGCAAAAGAAAGGCGGAAGAAGAAGAATAATAATAAATATAGCTGCAAAGCAGCAATCAACCGGGTTTCGAGACATCTCGGTCAACAGGGGCAATAGAGAAATACATATGCAAAAAGATGGGAGGCTATGGTAGTATTTGTGAAATCGAGGTCAAAAGTAGTCGAGGTGATGTGACATTTTGTTAAAAGAATTCAATATCATAGTTATCCCTTTATACCAAAAATCAGACCTCTAGCTCTATCACCTTAGCATGGAATTATATATGTGCATAATTAATGAGGTCTTGTCATGTTCCATATTGAGAATTGATTTCTATCCCAGAGTACTCCCTGTGTACCAAAATTCAGATCTCTAGCCCTATTGGTTAGCCTAGAATTAGATATGCGCATAATTAATGAGGTCTGGTCACGTGACATATTGACAATTGATTTCTATCCCATAGTAGTCCCTGTGTACCAAAATTCGGATCTCTAGCCCTATTGGTTAGCCTAGAATTAGATATGCGCATAATTAATGAGGTCTGGTCACGTGACATATTTGCAATAGATTTCTATCCCATAGTAGTCCCTGTGTACCAAAATTCGGATCTCTAGCCCTATTGGTTAGCCTAGAATTAGATATGCGCATAATTAATGAGGTCTGGTCACGTGACATATTTGCAATAGATTTCTATCCCATAGTAGTCCCTGTGTACCAAAATTCGGATCTCTAGCCCTGTTGGTTAGCCTAGAATTAGATATGCGCATAATTAATGAGGTCTGGTCACATGACATATTTGCAATAGATTTCTATCCCATAGTAGTCCCTGTGTACCAAAATTCGGATCTCAAGCCCTATTGGTTAGCCTAGAATTAGATATGCGCATAATTAATGAGGTCTGGTCACGTGACATATTTGCAATAGATTTCTATCCCATAGTAGTCCCTGTGTACCAAAATTCGGATCTCTAGCCCTATTGGTTAGCCTAGAATTAGATATGCGCATAATTAATGAGGTCTGGTCACATGACATATTTGCAATAGATTTCTATCCCATAGTAGTCCCTGTGTACCAAAATTCGGATCTCAAGCCCTATTGGTTAGCCTAGAATTAGATATGCGCATAATTAATGAGGTCTGGTCACGTGACATATTTGCAATAGATTTCTATCCATAGTAGTCCCTGTGTACCAAAATTCGGATCTCTAGCCCTATTGGTTAGCCTAGAATTAGATATGCGCATAATTAATGAGGTCTGTCACATGACATATTTGCAATAGATTTCTATCCCATAGTAGTCCCTGTGTACCAAAATTCGGATCTCAAGCCCTATTGGTTAGCCTAGAATTAGATATGCGCATAATTAATGAGGTCTGGTCACGTGACATATTTGCAATAGATTTCTATCCCATAGTAGTCCCTGTGTACCAAAATTCGGATCTCTAGCCCTATTGGTTAGCCTAGAATTAGATATGCGCATAATTAATGAGGTCTGGTCACGTGACATATTTGCAATAGATTTCTATCCCATAGTAGTCCCTGTGTACCAAAATTCGGATCTCTAGCCCTATTGGTTAGCCTAGAATTAGATATGTGCATAATTAATGAGGTCTGGTCACGTGACATATTTGCAATAGATTTCTATCCCATAGTAGTCCCTGTGTACCAAAATTCGGATCTCTAGCCCTATTGGTTAGCCTAGAATTAGATATGCGCATAATTAATGAGGTCTAGTCACATGACATATTTGCAATAGATTTCTATCCCATAGTAGTCCCTGTGTACCAAAATTCGGATCTCTAGCCCTATTGGTTAGCCTAGAATTAGATATGCGCATAATTAATGAGGCCAAGGTCACGTGACCTGACCCAAAATATTTCGGTGAACATTAAGAACCACTGATGGTCTATGTCAAAAAAGAACCAGACTCCTAGGTCTATTGGCTAGCCTGTAATGGGCATTTGTAAATCTACAGGGGAGGTCAAAGGTCACTGAAAAATATGAAAAATAATACTTTAAAAATCTTCTTCTCAAAATCGGCCAGGCCTGTGACCTTGAAATTTGGCATGAAGGAGCCTAGCCTTATGGTCTACAAAAATTTAGGACAGAATTTTGATTGAATAATTTTTATGCAAATGAGGTCAATTTGAAAGTTTGTTTTCAATATGGCCGCCAGGTCACGTGACCCATTGTTATGGTCATGTGATCAAAAAATTACTTGTGAGGAGTTTTACCTATGTGCCAAATTTGAAGTCTCTAGGTGCAACGGTGTTTGCGTGGCAGTTGCATTTAGAGGATGGAAGAAGAAAAAGAATAATAATAATAAATATAGCTGCAAGCAGCGATGACCGGGTTTCGACATAAGTGGCATCATTAGTGCAAAAGAAAAATTAGATTATGTGCATAATTAATGAAGTACAGGATGCAGTGTCATTAGGTCTCCCATCATACCACATATGAAGTCTGTAGCACTTGTGGTTATCAAGTTGTGGATATATAGGTATATTCAAGGTCAAAGGTCATCGAGGTCACATGACATTTTGTCAAAAAATTTTTATTGCTAAGCTATCCCTATATACCAAAAATCAGACCTCTAGCTCTATTGGCTGGCTCAGAATTAGATATGCGCATAATTAATTAGGTACAGGATGTGGTGTCATAAGGTCTCCCATCATACCAAATATGAAGGGTCTAGCACTTGGGGTTACTTAGTTATGCCCATATATGTATATATAAGGTCAAAGGTCATGAAGGTCACATGACATTTTGTCAAAAAAATTGTACTGCTAAGTTATCCCTATATACCAAAAATCAGACCTCTAGCTCTATTGGCTGGCTCAGAATTAGATATGCACATAATTAATGAGGTACAGGATGTGATGTCATAAGGTCTCCCATCATACCAAATATGAAGGGTGTAGCACTTGTGGTTACTGAGTTATGGACATATACGTATATTCAAGGTCAAAGGTCATCGAGGTCACATGACATGTTGTCAAAAAAATTGTAATGCTAAGTTATCCCTATATACCAAAAATCAGACCTCTAGCTCTATTGGCTGGCTCAGAATTAGATATGCGCATAATTAATGAGGTCTGGTCACGTGACATATTTGCAATAGATTTCTATCCCATAGTAGTCCCTATGTACCAAAATTGGGATCTCTAGCCCTATTGGTTAGCCTAGAATTAGATATGCGCATAATTAATGAGGTCTGGTCATGTGACATATTTGCAATAGATTTCTATCCCATAGTAGTCCCTGTGTACCAAAATTCGGATCTCTAGCCCTATTGGTTAGCCTAGAATTAGATATGCGCATAATTAATGAGGTCTGGTCACGTGACATATTTGCAATAGATTTCTATCCCATAGTAGTCCCTGTGTACCGAAATTCGGATCTCTAGCCCTATTGGTTAGCCTAGAATTAGATATGCGCATAATTAATGAGGTCTGGTCACGTGACATATTTGCAATAGATTTCTATCCCATAGTAGTCCCTCTGTACCAAAATTTGGATCTCTAGCCCTATTGGTTAGCCTAGAATTAGATATGCGCATAATTAATGAGGTCTGGTCACGTGACATATTTGCAATAGATTTCTATCCCATAGTAGTCCCTGTGTACCAAAATTCGGATCTCTAGCCCTATTGGTTAGCCTAGAATTAGATATGCGCATAATTAATGAGGTCAAGGTCACGTGACCTGACCCAAAATATTTCGGTGAACATTAACAGCCAATGATCGTCTACGTCGAAAAAGAACCAGACTCCTAGCTCTATTGGCTAGCCTATAATGGGCATTTGTAAATCTATAGGGAGGTCAAAGGTCACTGAAAAATATGAAAAATAATACTTTAAAAATCTTCTTCTCAAAATCGGCAAGACCTGTGACCTTGATATTTGGCATGAAGGGGCCTAACCCTATGGTCTACAAAAATTTAGGACAGAATTTTGATTGGTTAAGTTTTATGCAAATGAGGTCAATTTTAAACTTTATTTTCAAAATGGCCGAAAGGTTACGTGACCTTTTGTTATGGTCATGTGACCAAAAAATTACTTTTGCTGAGTTGTACCTGTGTACCAAATATGAAGTCTCTAGGTGCAACGGTGTTCGCGTGGTAGTTGCAAAAGAAAGGCGGAAGAAGAAGAAGAAGAAGAATAATAATAATAAAAAACAGAACGATTACAAGAGGGTTTCGCACCCATGGTGTCGAAACCCTAATAATAAATATAGCTGCAAAGCAGCAATCAACCGGGTTTCGAGACATCTCGGTCAACAGGGGCAATAGAGAAATACATATGCAAAAAGATGGGAGGCTATGGTAGTATTTGTGAAATCGAGGTCAAAAGTAGTCGAGGTGATGTGACATTTTGTTAAAAGAATTCAATATCATAGTTATCCCTTTATACCAAAAATCAGACCTCTAGCTCTATCACCTTAGTCTGGAATTATATATGTGCATAATTAATGAGGTCTTGTCATGTTCCATATTGACAATTGATTTATATCCCACAGTACTCCCTGTGTACCAAAATTCGGATCTCTAGCCCTATTGGTTAGCCTAGAATAAGATATGCGCATAATTAATGAGGTCTGGTCAGGTGACATATTGACAATTGATTTCTATCCCATAGTAGTCCCTGTGTACCAAATTTCGGATCTCTAGCCCTATTGGTTAGCCTAGAATTAGATATGCGCATAATTAATGAGGTCTGGTCACGTGACATATTTGCAATAGATTTCTATCCCATAGTAGTCCCTGTGTACCAAAATTCGGATCTCTAGCCCAATTGGTTAGCCTAGAATTAGATATGTGCATAATTAATGAGGTCTGGTCACGTGACATATTTGCAATAGATTTCTATCCCATAGTAGTCCCTGTGTACAAAAATTCGGATCTCTAGCCCTATTGGTTAGCCTAGAATTAGATATGCGCATAATTAATGAGGTCTGGTCACGTGACATATTTGCAATAGATTTCTATCTCATAGTAGTCCCTGTGTACCAAAATTCGGATCTCTAGCCCTATTGGTTAGCCTAGAATTAGATATGTGCATAATTAATGAGGTCTGGTCACGTGACATATTTGCAAAGATTTCTATCCCATAGTAGTCCCTGTGTACCAAAATTCGGATCTCTAGCCCTATTGGTTAGCCTAGAATTAGATATGCACATAATTAATGAGGTCTGGTCACGTGACATATTTGCAATAGATTTCTATCCATAGTAGTCCCTGTGTACCAAAATTGGGATCTCTAGCCCTATTGGTTAGCCTAGAATTAGATATGCGCATAGTTAATGAGGTCTGGTCACGTGACTTATTTGCAATAGATTTCTATCCCATAGTAGTCCCTGTGTACCAAAATTTGGATCTCTAGCCCTATTGGTTAGCCTAGAATTAGATATGCGCATAATTAATGAGGTCTAGTCACGTGACATATTTGCAATAGATTTCTATCCCATAGTAGTCCCTGTGTACCAAAATTCGGATCTCTAGCCCTATTGGTTAGCCTAGAATTAGATATGCGCATAATTAATGAGGTCAAGGTCACGTGACCTGACCCAAAATATTTCGGTGAACATTAACAGCCAATTATCGTCTATGTCGAAAAAGAACCAGACTCCTAGCTCTATTGGCTAGCCTATAATGGGCATTTGTAAATCTATAGGGAGGTCAAAGGTCACTGAAAAATATGAAAAATAATACTTTAAAAATCTTCTTCTCAAAATCGGCAAGACCTGTGACCTTGATATTTGGGATGAAGGAGCAAGGCTATAAGGTCAAAAAGTGACTGGAGCAGAATTTTGATTTACCACCTTTTATGCAAATGAAGTCAATTTTAAAGTTTATTTTCAAAATGGCCGCCAGGTCATGTGACCTATTGTTATGGTCATGTGACCAAAAAATTACTTTTGCTGAGTTGTACCTGTGTACCAAATATGAAGTCTCTAGGTGCAACGGTGTTCGCGTGGTAGTTGCAGAAGCGCGACAGAAGAAGAAGAAGAAGAATAATAATAATAAATATAGCTGCAAGCAGCGATGACCGGGTTTCGACACAAGTAGCAGCATTAAGAGCAAAAGAAACATTAGATTGTGCGCATAATTAATGAAGTACAGGATGCAGTGTCATTAGGTCTCCCATCATACCACATATGAAGTCTGTAGCACTTGTGTTTATCAAGATGTGGACATATAGGTATATTTAAGGTCAAAGGTCATCGAGGTCACATGACATTTTGTCAAAAAATTTTATTGCTAAGCTATCCCTATATACCAAAAATCAGACCTCTAGCTCTATTGGCTGGCTCAGAATTAGATATGCGCATAATTAATTAGGTACAGGAAGTGGTGTCATAAGGTGTCCCATCATACCAAATATGAAGGGTCTAGCACTTGGGGTTACTTAGTTATGCCAATAAATGTATATATAAGGTCAAAGGTCATGAAGGTCACATGACATTTTGTCAAAAAAATTGTACTGCTAAGTTATCCCTATATACCAAAAATCAGACATCTAGCTCTATTGGCTGGCTCAGAATTAGATATGTGCATAATTAATGAGGTACAGGATGTGATGTCATAAGGTCTCCCATCATACCAAATATGAAGGGTGTACCACTTTTGGTTACTGAGTTATGGACATATACGTATATTCAAGGTCAAAGGTCATCGAGGTCACATGACATTTTGTCAAAAAAATTGTAATGCTAAGTTATCCCTATATACCAAAAATCAGACCTCTAGCTCTATTGGCTGGCTCAGAATTAGATATGCGCATAATTAATGAGGTCTGGTCACGTGACATATTTGCATTATATTTCTATCCCATAGTAGTCCCTGTGTACCAAAATTTGGATCTCTAGCCCTATTGGTTAGCCTAGAATTAGATATGCGCATAATTAATGAGGTCTGGTCACATGACATATTTGCAATAGATTTCTATCCCATAGTAGTCCCTATGTACCAAAATTGGGATCTCTAGCCCTATTGGTTAGCCTAGAATTAGATATGCACATAATTAATGAGGTATGGTCACGTGATATATTTGCAATAGATTTCTATCCCATAGTAGTCCATGTGTACCAAAATTCGGATCTCTAGCCCTATTGGTTAGCCTAGAATTAGATATGCGTATAATTAATGAGGTCAAGGTCACGTGACTGACCCAAATTATTTCGGTGAACATTAACAGCCAATGATCGTCTATGTCGAAAAAGAACCAGACTCCTAGCTTGATTGGCTAGCCTGTAATGGGCATTTGTAAATCTATAGGGGAGGTCAAAGGTCACTGAAAAATGTGAAAAATAATACTTTAAAAATCTTCTTCTCAAAATCGGCAAGACCTGTGACCTTGATTTTTGGCATAAAGGAGCATGGCTATATGGTCTACAAAATGACCTCGCGGAATTTTGATAGATGAATATTTATGCAAATGAGAGGCATTTAAAAGTTTAAATTTAAGATTGATGGCAGGTCATGTGACCTGTTGCCATGGTAACAAAAAAAAAAATATGGTCTTTGAGTTTACGTATGTGCCAAATTGGAAGTCATTTGGTATAACGGTGTTGAATGGCAAGCATGTAAAGGTGGCGGAACAATAATAATAATAATAATAATAATAAAAACATAACGATTACAAGAGGGTTTCGAGACGAAAGTCTCGAAACCCTAATAATAATAAAAAACAGAACGATTACTATAGGGTTTCGCACCCATGGTGTCGAAACCCTAATAATAATAAAAAACAGAACGATTACAAGAGGGTTTCGCACCCATGGTGTCGAAACCCTAATAAGAAAAACCCAATGAAAGCAATAGGGAAAGCTGTAGGCATATGGGCCAGGGTACACATAGACAGGGATATGCTCTTGAGATGCTTAGGTCAAAGGTAGAGCTACTAGGTCAAAGGTCACGAAGATAGTCCGGTTCAAAAAGTAGTGCCTGTCTCTATGCTTGAATAGGAGGTGATCAGCACTCAGCTAGTGGCTTACAAAGATAGAGCATGGGTTGTAAGCTGATTTTAGAGCCAATATGAGATTCATTGCAAAATCAGATCAGTTTTTTTCAGAATGTGAAGCCAGCGAGGGTTCATCTCATTGAGTTACGTACGAGGCCAGCCTATAGCTTATGAATAGGGAATATGCTCAGCCAGCATTACTGCACAGAGGCTGCTAATGCCAATGCTGGGCAAGCCAATAGAGCTAGGGGTCTGATTTTTGGTACATGGGGAGACGTGTGGCAGCCAAGATTTTGGGCAAAAAGTCACGTGACCAGGATGACCTTTGACCTCGATTTCACGAATAGGCTTGTAAATCAGTAACCACAAGTGCTACTGCCTTGATATTTGGTGGGATGGAAGACAATACGGTACCACATCACCTCGCTCATTAATTATGCGCATATCTAATTCCGGGCTAGCCAATAGAGCTAGGGATCTGATTTTTGGTACACAGGGAGAAGTATAGGAGCAAAGTGTGTTGACAAAATGTCACGTGACCAGGATGACCTTTGACCTCAAAAACTTTGTTTGCCTCCTCATAGCAAAAATCAGACCTCTTGCTGTATCTGGTACTCCAGAATTGCATATGTGCATATTTAATAATGTGCTAAATGATGCCAAGGTCAAAGGTCAAGGGGCATTCCCAAAATTTCGGTGTTCAATGTGGTCCCCCAAAAGGTCATCGTTCAAGACACACTTGCCTATTGGGACCCTTAGATAGGCCAGAAAAAGCCTTTGCCATAGCTTAGCTGCACAGGTATAGGAAGGTCAAAGGTCATAGAAAAATCAGAAAAATAATACTTTAAAAATCTTCTTCTCAAAATTGGCAAGACCTTTGACTTTGATATTTGGCATGAAGGAGCAAGGCTATAAGGTCTAAGAAGTGACTTGAGCAGAATTTTGATTTATCACTTTTTATGCAAATGAGCTCAATTTTAAAGTTTATTTTCAAATGGCCGAAATGTCACGTGACCCATTGTTATGGTAATGAGATCAAAAATTACATGCGAGGTGTTTTATCTATATGCTAAATTTGGAGACTCTAGGTGCAACAGTGTTCGAATGGCAAGCGCATTTAGGAGGCGGAAGAAAAATAATAATAATAATAATAAAAAACAGAACGATTACAAGAGGGTTTCGCACCCATGGTGTCGAAACCCTAATAAATATAGCTGCATGCAGCGATGACCGGGTTTCGACACAAGTGGCCACATTAGAGCAAAAGAAAATTTAGATTTTGCGCATAATTAATGAAGTACAGGATGCAGTGTCATAAGGTGTCCCATCATACCACATATGAAGTCTGTAGCACTTGTGTTTACTGAGTTATGGACATATACGTATATTCACGGTCAAAGGTCATGAAGGTCACATGACATTATGTCAAAAAAATTGTATTGCTAAGTTATCCCTATATACCAAAAATCAGGCCTGTAGCTCTATTAGGTGGCTCAGAATTAGATATGCGCATAATTAATGAGGTACAGGATGTGGTGTCATAAGGTCTCCTATCATACCAAATATGAAGGCTGTAGCACTTGTGGTTACTGAGTTATGGACATATACCTTTATTCAAGGTCAAAGGTCATCGAGGCCACATGGCATTTTGTCAAAAAAATTGTATTGGCTAAGTTATCCCTACATACCAAAAATTAGACCTTTAGCTCTATTGGCTGGCTCAGAATTAGATATGTGCATAATTAATGAGGTACAGGATGTGGTGTCATAAGGTCTCCCATCATACCAAATATGAAGGGTGTAGCACTTGTGGTTACTTAGTTATGGACATATACTCATATTTAAGGTCAAAGGTCATCGAGGTCACATGACATTTTGTCAAAAAATTTCTATTGCTAAGTATCCCTATATACCAAAAATCAGACCTCTAGCTCTATTGGCTGGTTATGAATTAGATATGTGCATAATTAATGAGGCACAGGATGTGGTGTCATAAGGTATCCCATCATACCAAATATGAAGCGTGTAGCACTTCTGGTTACTGAGTTATGGACATATATGTATATTCAAGGTCAAAGGTCATCGAGGTCACATGACATTTTGTCAAAAAAATTGAAATGCTAAGTTATCCCTATATACCAAAAATCAGACCTCTAGCTCTATTGGCTGGCTCAGAATTAGATATGCGCATAATTAATGAGGTACAGGATGTGGTGTCATAAGGTCTCCCATCATACCAAATATGAATTGTGTAGAACTTGTGGTTACTTAGCTATGGACATATACGTATATTCAAGGTCAAAGGTCATCGTGGTCACATGACATTTTGTCAAAAAATTGTTATGCTAAGTTATCCCTATATACCAAAAATCAGACCTCTAGCTCCATTAGCTGGCTCAGAATTAGATACGCGCATAAAAAATGAGTTGCAAGAAGATGCCAAGGTCAAAGGTCAATTGGAATCCCAAAATTTTTGAGTGCAATTTGGTCCCCTAATGGCCATTATCCAATAGACACTGGCTGTCCTGGACTTTAACATAGGCCAGAATAAGCCATTGCCATAGATTAGCTGCTTAGGTATAGGGGAGGTCAAAGGTCACTGAAAAATCACAAAAATAATACTTTAAAAATCTTCTTCTCAAAATCGGCAAGACCTGTGACCTTGATATTTGGCATGAAGGAGCCTAACCCTATGGTCTACAAAAATTAGGACAGAATTTTGATTGGTTAATTTTTATGCAAATGAAGTCAAGTTTAAAGTTTATTTTCAAAATGGCCGAAAGGTCACGTGACCTTTTGTTATGGTCATGTGACCAAAAAATTACTTTTGCTGAGTTGTACCTGTGTACCAAATATGAAGTCTCTAGGTGCAACGGTGTTCGCGTGGTAGTGGCAAAAGAAAGGCGGAAGAAGAAGAATAATAATAAAATATAGCTGCAAAGCAGCAATCACCGGGTTTCGAGACATCTTGGTCAACAGGGGCAATAGAGAAATACATATGCAAAAAGATGGGAGGCCATGGTAGTATTTGTGAAATCGAGGTTAAAAGTAGTAGAGGTGATGTGACATTTTGTTTAAAGAATTCAATATCATAGTTATCCCTTTATACCAAAAATCAGACCTCTAGCTCTATCACCTTAGCATGGAATTATATATGTGCATAATTAATGAGGTCTTGTCATGTTCCATATTGAGAATTGATTTCTATCCCAGAGTACTCCCTGTGTACCAAAATTCAGATCTCTAGCCCTATTGGTTAGCCTAGAATTAGATATGCGCATAATTAATGAGGTCTGGTCACGTGACATATTGACAATTGATTTCTATCCCATAGTAGTCCCTGTGTACCAAAATTCGGATCTCTAGCCCTATTGGTTAGCCTAGAATTAGATATGCGCATAATTAATGAGGTCTGGTCACGTGACATATTTGCAATAGATTTCTATCCCATAGTAGTCCCTGTGTACCAAAATTCGGATCTCTAGCCCTATTGGTTAGCCTAGAATTAGATATGCGCATAATTAATGAGGTCTGGTCACGTGACATATTTGCAATTGATTTCTATCCCATAGTAGTCCCTGTGTACCAAAATTCGGATCTCTAGCCCTGTTGGTTAGCCTAGAATTAGATATGCGCATAATTAATGAGGTCTGGTCACATGACATATTTGCAATAGATTTCTATCCCATAGTAGTCCCTGTGTACCAAAATTCGGATCTCTAGCCCTATTGGTTAGCCTAGAATTAGATATGCGCATAATTAATGAGGTCTGGTCACGTGACATATTTGCAATAGATTTCTATCCCATAGTAGTCCCTGTGTACCAAAATTCGGATCTCTAGCCCTATTGGTTAGCCTAGAATTAGATATGCGCATAATTAATGAGGTCTGGTCACGTGACATATTTGCAATAGATTTCTATCCCATAGTAGTCCCTGTGTACCAAAATTCGGATCTCTAGCCCTATTGGTTAGCCTAGAATTAGATATGTGCATAATTAATGAGGTCTGGTCACGTGACATATTTGCAATAGATTTCTATCCCATAGTAGTCCCTGTGTACCAAAATTCGGATCTCTAGCCCTATTGGTTAGCCTAGAATTAGATATGCGCATAATTAATGAGGTCTAGTCACATGACATATTTGCAATAGATTTCTATCCCATAGTAGTCCCTGTGTACCAAAATTCGGATCTCTAGCCCTATTGGTTAGCCTAGAATTAGATATGCGCATAATTAATGAGGTCAAGGTCACGTGACCTGACCCAAAATATTTCGGTGAACATTAAGAACCACTGATGGTCTATGTCAAAAAAGAACCAGACTCCTAGGTCTATTGGCTAGCCTGTAATGGGCATTTGTAAATCTACAGGGAGGTCAAAGGTCACTGAAAAATATGAAAAATAATACTTTAAAAATCTTCTCTCAAATCGGCCAGGCCTGTGACCTTGAAATTTGGCATGAAGGAGCCTAGCCTTAGGGTCTACAAAATTTAGGACAGAATTTTGATTGATTAATTTTTATGCAAATGAGGTCAATTTGAAAGATTGTTTTCAATATGGCCGCCAGGTCACGTGACCCATTGTTATGGTCATGTGATCAAAAAATTACTTGTGAGGAGTTTTACCTATATGCCAAATGTGAAGTCTCTAGGTGCAACGGTGTTCGCGTGGCAGGGGCATTTAGAGGGTGGAAGAAGAAAAAGAATAATAATAATAATAATAAATATAGCTGCAAAGCAGCAATCCACCGGGTTTTGAGACATCTCGGTCAACAGGGGCAATAGAGAAATACATATGCAAAAAGATGGGAGGCTATGGTAGTATTTGTGAAATCGAGGTCAAAAGTAGTCGAGGTGATGTGACATTTTGTTAAAAGAATTCAATATCATAGTTATCCCTTTATACCAAAAATCAGACCTCTAGCTCTATCACCTTAGTCTGGAATTATATATGTGCATAATTAATGAGGTCTTGTCATGTTCCATATTGACAATTGATTTATATCCCACAGTACTCCCTGTGTACCAAATTCGGATCTCTAGCCCTATTGGTTAGCCTAGAATAAGATATGCGCATAATTAATGAGGTCTGGTCACGTGACATATTGACAATTGATTTCTATCCCATAGTAGTCCCTGTGTACCAAATTTCGGATCTCTAGCCCTATTGGTTAGCCTAGAATTAGATATGCGCATAATTAATGAGGTCTGGTCACGTGACATATTTGCAATAGATTTCTATCCCATAGTAGTCCCTGTGTACCAAAATTCGGATCTCTAGCGCAATTGGTTAGCCTAGAATTAGATATGTGCATAATTAATGAGGTCTGGTCACGTGACATATTTGCAATAGATTTCTATCCCATAGTAGTCCCTGTGTACAAAAATTCGGATCTCTAGCCCTATTGGTTAGCCTAGAATTAGATATGCGCATAATTAATGAGGTCTTGTCACGTGACATATTTGCAATAGATTTCTATCACATAGTAGTCCCTGTGTACCAAAATTCGGATCTCTAGCCCTATTGGTTAGCCTAGAATTAGATATGTGCATAATTAATGAGGTCTGGTCACGTGACATATTTGCAATAGATTTCTATCCCATAGTAGTCCCTTTGTACCAAAATTCGGATCTCTAGCCCTATTGGTTAGCCTAGAATTAGATATGCACATAATTAATGAGGTCTGGTCACGTGACATATTTGCAATAGATTTCTATCCCATAGTAGTCCCTGTGTACCAAAATTCGGATCTCTAGCCCTATTGGTTAGCCTAGAATTAGATATGCGCATAGTTAATGAGGTCTGGTCACGTGACATATTTGCAATAGATTTCTATCCCATAGTAGTCCCTGTGTACCAAAATTCGGATCTCTAGCCCTATTGGTTAGCCTAGAATTAGATATGCGCATAATTAATGAGGTCAAGGTCACGTGACCTGACCAAAATATTTCGGTGAACATTAACAACCAATGATGGTCTATGTCGAAAAGAACCAGACTCCTAGCTCTATTGGCTAGCCTGTAATGAGCATTTGTAAATCTACAGGGGAGGTCAAAGGTCACGAAAAAATATGAAAAATAATACTTTAAAAATCTTCTTCTCAAAATCGGCCAGGCCTGTGACCTTGAAATTTGGCATGAAGGAGCCTAGCCTTATGGTCTACAAAAATTTAGGACAGAATTTTGATTGATTAATTTTTATGCAAATGAGGTCAATTTGAAACTTTGTTTTCAATATGGCCGCCAGGTCACGTGACCCATTGTTATGGTCATGTCATCAAAAAATTACTTGTGAGGAGTTTTACCTATGTGCCAAATTTGAAGTCTCTAGGTGCAACGGAGTTTGCGTGGCAGTTGCATTTAGAGGGTGGAAGAAGAAAAAGAATAATAATAATAATAATAAAAAACGGAACGATTTCAAGAGGGTTTCGGACCCGTGGTCTCGAAACCCTAATAATAAAAAACGGAACGATTTCAAGAGGGTTTCGGACCCGTGGTCTCGAAACCCTAATAAAAAACAGAACGATTACAAGAGGGTTTCGCACCCATGGTGTCGAAACCCTAATAATAATAATAAAAAACAGAACGATTACAAGAGGGTTTCGCACCCATGGTGTCGAAACCCTAATAAAAAACAGAACGATTACAAGAGGGTTTCGCACCCATGGTGTCGAACCCTAATAATTAAAGCTGCAAGCAGCGTTGGCGGGGCCCAAGCGGTTGCCATGGTTGAAAGTACTTGCATTGATGATACAATGTGCAAATTTTGAGCTTCCATGTGTTTTCATGTGTAGAGAAATCTTTAGACTAGTTGTTAACACATGTGAAAATACATTTATAAGCTCACGCATCTCAATTCCCATGTGAAATGATTGTGAAAAGTATGCTTGACAGAGAGAGCGAACAAGCATTTTAAGTACAATTGATGTAGAGCATCATAGCTCATTCTGGAAATTTACCATGTGTCCTATGTGTTGACAAATCCTTTGACTAGTTGTTATAAGTGAAAATTTCCTGTTAAAGATCATTTTTCTCATTTCCCATTTACATGATTTTGAAAAGTGTGTCATAGACAAACGGGAAATAGCATTACAATAAATTTCCACTGATTGTCTGGTCACTTGTCAGCCATACAGACTGATGTGATGACAAGAAAAATAAAATTTTGTCTGTCATCCTCGTGCCCGTCAATTCAGATCCGCCGCGTCAGCCTTTATTCTGCTCATGGGGAAATAATTAAAAAACAAAATAACACACAAAAACTCAGCGATAGTATATGTATAAAACAGAAGCATAAAAAATAATTGACACTTATATTCCATTCAGAACTGTACTCATATGTAACTCTTATATTGCGCTGTCAAAACTGTGCAAATGCTGCGCTTAAGTTAATCAAAGAACTGTTGTTATACACAAATAATTAAGCAACACTGCTGTGCAGTCTGCGTGCATTCCTATGATGTTGTCATGTTTAACTCCGTGTTGTTGATTGAAGAATAAAAAAAAATTACAGTAACAAATTCCTGCCTCACCACATCATTTTATGTCTAGGCGAACCAGCATTTTAAGCCAAATTGATGTATACCATCCTAGCTCATTCTGTAAATTTAATATGTGTCCTATGTTTTGATATATCCTTGACCTAGTTGTTATACATGAAAATTTCGTGTCAAAGATCATTTTCCCCATTTCCATTTACATGACTTTAAAAAGTGTGTGTCATAGACAAATGGGAAATAGTATTACAATAAAAGTCCATTAATTGTGTGGTCACTTGTCAGCCATACAGACTGATGTGATGACAAGAAAAATAAAGTTTTTTTTCTTCCTCTGCGTCCTATTTTCTGCTAATGAGGAAATACATGAAAAAAAACTGCAAAAAATACATCACGATAGTGCATGTATAAAACAGAACCGTACAAATAATTGACACTAACATTCAGATCAAACTGTATACATATTTCACTCTTATATTACTCTGTGAAAACTGTGCAAATGCTGCACTTAAACCGCTGAACTGTTGCTGTACAAAAATAATAAAGCAACACTGCTGTACATTTGTCTCTGCGTGCATCATGATGTTGTCATTTTTTCCTGCGTTGTTGATTGAAGAATGAAAAAAGAAACCTGCGTCACCACATAATTTTTGAAATATGTCTAGAATAAGAAAGAAACGTTTTATTTTTCTTGGCGTAGTACTAGTTGTTTTAATGACCTGTACACTATGAATTTCAAATGTTGGGTAGAACAAAAGGGTGTTCTTCAAACCTGAAAATTCCAAATATTAAAATGCAAAAGTTACTGGCAATAACAAAGTATGGAGTTGTTACTCAGGAAACAAATGCTAAACATCGTGGAAAAGTTGAAACTACAGTCTCTTTTATAAGATTACAAGTTTTGCAGTAAGAAGAGTGGGTAGCTGAACAAATCATAACAGCCTTGAGTACGAATCCTCCTTTTTAAGTGTCAAATAATACTAGTCCTGAGGCAAAAGTTAGGCGTATGCGATGCAGCTATATTTAATAGTTACAAACCTGTAATCGCTATCAATGCTGTACTGCACATATCGCTACAGACAACGGCACGAAACCTGCTTCTGCATACAGTTTTTCAAACGAATTAGATATCCATTCTCATAGCAGTTCAAAAGTAAAATACTCTTAGACTTGAGAAATGTGTGCATTATAGACTTTCGATAAATTTGCTTTACGCTTGAAATTAGCATGGAGCTTTGGTAGCTCTATGAATTTAACAAGCGATGCTCGGACCACAGGCGTGTTGTTTTCTGGGTAGTTTCTATAAGTGTAGTTTATTCTACGTTCCGACGTACTCTTCCGTAGCCTAATCACCAAGGTAAGAAACAGAATTATCGGCCTGCAAAGAAACTGCCCTTTCTAGTCGAAAGATAAACATGAATTCTACAGTCAGTTACCTCGTTCGACGGGGAAGGCTCTCTACTGTCCAAAAAACACTCCATGTCACGATCAAATGAAAACTTAGGGGAAATCTGCCGTGTTTTCACCAACTAGGCACTTCTGGCGTCCACCGTTGTAATAACGCAACTCATTATCATAATTGTACGCCGTCCGCATCGCTGATTGGTCCGTGGGCAACGCCATCAACGGCATCAGACTGAAATTCACCACTTTCTATGTGCAGACACCGTCCATTATGATAATGAGTTGCGTTATTACAACGGTGGCTACCAGAATCGCCGATGTTGTCAAATCGCGGCAGATTTCTCCTAAAGTTTTCATTTGACCGTGACATGAGCGTGTTTTTTGGACAGTAGAGAGCCTTCCGCGTCGAACGAGGTAACTGACTGTAGGATTCGTGTTTATTTTTTGACTAGAACGTGCAGTTTTCTTGGCAGGCCGGATAATTCTGTTTCTTACCTTGGTGATTAGGCTACGGAAGAGAACGTCGAAACGTAGAATAAACTACACTTATAGAAACTACCCAGAAAACATCACGCCTGTGGCTCGGACACTGGCAGCGCACAGCGCATCGATGACACTGGGTCAGGGGTCATCATCAAAAACGTCAGTGCCTATTCACGGCCAGCTTGATATGAATCATGCCACGGATCGCGACAATCACGGATCATATATCCAAATGTTCATGTCTAATACGTAAAGAGAACCCGAAAATATAAAACACATAATGATTTGATATGGAGAAACATCATTTTGTTTCACTGACGGTCAAGTTAAATGCTCAAATATCGCGACAAGACTTGCACATTTGCACAATATGAATGCGGAAGTACGTCGACTGTACTCTGCGGACGAGCGAGCGCCTTCTCTGAAAATCTGTTTACAATATCACGTCACAATACACTGAAAATTCTTGCGAATTCATCTTTAAGGAAGCCAATTCACACAAGTTCCTAACGTCAGTACAGATATTTTCTTGTTGGCAGCAATACACCACCAACATTTTCGCCGTTCAGGAGTGCCTTACTCGCTCTACGTTGAAAAAAGCCGTATGCTTTTAACCATGCCGTTCCTAACTTTGCAAATTCCAGTCGACTTTCCTACTCTGATCATAAGGGGAGAACCATTTGATTTTTTTTGGGGGGGGGGGGGTATGGAGGAAATGGGTATGGGAGCAAATTTTTTTTTCCTGTCACAGTGACAGCAATTTTTTTTTCTACTGTCAGAGCTGCATCAATTTTTTTTTTCAAATGGAGTAGCAATGCAAATTTTTTTTTCTTTGTCATCAAGTTTGTGATGCGTTGTATATAAGGGAGCCGTCATTATTTACGGCCTGAAACTCAGAAATTTTGAATGACAGAGTTTTCACTAGGATATCTGACCGGGCAGAATTTGAAAGTACAGGGGGAGAACACGCGAGAGGCTTAGGGGGAAAGTGTCACAGGGGCTTTTCCCTATCTTGCATGGAAATTTTTCAGATATTGATGTGTGCAATGATGCAGTCTGATGCAATCTGAGAGGTGTTTTTTAATTTTTTTTACTAAGTGAAACTGTTAGAACACCCAAAGGGGGAGAGCAAACACGAGAGGGGGTTCCCCCTCTCGTATTGGAAATTTTGGGAAATTGATGTGTTTAATGGTGCAATCTGAGAGGACTTTCAGGTTATTTTGCACTCTGTAAAACTGTTTGAAAATGACATTGAACATGCTGCAATATTTTTTTACGTTTTTTGCATGATCAGTGTTTGTGTCACAATATTCAACAACCAAACAATGACAATACAATTTGTGAAAACAGTTCTGTTTGCCAGAGACTGAAGATAAATAAATATACAGGAACGGAAAATCTGTGACCTTCTTGTGTCATTTCTCCAGCTGCCAGCTTCTAATGAAAAACATGAATATGGTATGTTTAACTGTCAAATGGTCATTGAACTGAGGTAAATGAAAACATGTTTCTGTGATAATAAAGGATGAATTCACAACCGTTCAGTTTTGTCCTAGATCCTGTGAAAATTTTGAGAAATTGATGTGCGCCACGGTGCAGTGTGTAGTGCAATCCGACAGGTATTTTAAATTTGTCTTTTACCAGTAAAACTGTCAGAAGACCCAAGGAGGGAGGAGAGCACGAGAGGGGGTGCCCTCCTCTCGCATTGAAAATTTTGAGAAATGGATGTGTGCAATGGTGTAATCTGAGATGTGTTTCAATTTATTTCGCCAAAAAAAAATTGAGTAACCCCCCCCCCTTCTTACTCTCCACATTTTGAGTAACGCCCCCCTGAAGTTTTCAATTTTTTTAGTGACCCCCTCCCTTGTATTTCATTATATTTGTTGTTCCTCAATTTTTCATTGTCAACTTGTACATCTTCCTAATATATTTATATTGAGAGAATATATATTGATTTTAACACTAGTTTATTGACTCCTGTCTTGTGTTTTTAAAATTTTCACAATTTACAGAAGTCAAAAAGTCCCCTTTAGATAGTGCCTATGCCATTGAGATATTGCAACAGAAATCCTGAAATATGATTTCTTGGGTCAGAAAAGGGAAGGAAAACATTGAGTGTACTGAGGTGTAAAGTAGACCTATGTAGTGCATGCTTATATCATAAGTGCTGGGAAAAAAACATAAGAATTACTTGTGGTAAAAACATTTGCGCCGCCTATGGCGGCGCGCCGGCAAAGAATACATGAGAATAGGGTTTCCAAATTTTGCTAATTTCTGGTGCATTGTGACAATTTTTTTTCACTTCTGTCTGTTATGACAATTTTTTTTTCCTCAGGCCATGACAGGATCAATTTTTTTTCTTCTATCTCACCTGGCGACAAATTTTTTTTCTCAAAATCCTCCATACCCCCCCCAGAAATCAAATGGTTCTCCCCTAATCTTTCTTTCCATTTCATAGCTTTACTTGCGCTTACAACCTGTGTTAGGGGTGGTTTCTCCCCAATATTGGTGGAGCTGCCTAAAGTCAAAAACGAAAGTTTGCCGTTTTTGCTTAGTTTCACGTCACTACGATCCTTCAGTGTTGATGATGACACTCACATGTACCAAGTAAACAGCACGCCTGTGACGACGTTGTACTGCACAGTGTACGAAGCAATCTGTAGGTACATTGTGCGAAGTTGTCCAACCCAAAACTTAGTACATCTTAGTCAAATAGTCATGGTAAACATGGGTACTTTTGGTTTGTTAGCTATTTCGTAACAATTTTATTCATTACTGTGTGTTACCATGGTGTTACAAATACGATCTTCTGACGCATAAGGTCGGGGATGCACAGAGATAAAGTTACTTCTCAAGTTGAATGCAGGACAGCGCGTGGACAGACAAAGTGATGACGTCATCTGCAATTTCGATCCGCAAGTTTGGATAATATTTGCCTAAATCTTCTCGGCAAACGCTACTTTTTTCTCGCATTTGCGATTTTGCGAGCAGGCAGCGGAAACACTGCCTGCGTCATTGCCAACAAAGGAAGGCCACAACGCACCTTATTTTCAAGCAGGCGATTTATGTTTGTTTTTCAGATTTCGTCCATTGAAAATCCTACCAGCACGCGAACGGCAAACAAAGAATTTATTGTATGGCACCTCATGTAGAGTGTTTTGGATAACATACACAAGAACGTTCTAAATTACTCATGGAGTTGATCGTTGAAACTGAATAGTGACAGTAGTGGTACTTGGAGCAAAAGTTTCTAGCATTGTTGTTTCTGAACGTTGGTGTCACTCAAGTCCACATGCTTAAATATTCAAACCTTGGAATTGAGGAAGTGCATATTTACTGAGTGTTCCCACTGTAATAAGCTGCGCAAACAAACATTCTGAACAGCTACACTAACAGCTGATATGGTCGCACCTAATTAGACCTAGAACAATGGCAAGAGCGTCCAGCTCTGATTAACCATTTTACCTGCAGGCTGTGAGTGACGATTTTGCAGTTCGCCGGCATTGAGTCGATAGCCAGTGATTTCAGCAACAGTGACGCAATACATTTTTCTACAAGTATTTTACTTCTCACTTTCCGATTTCAAAATGTTTATGACAAACAGCCTATAATGTTTATCATACCCTTACTTCATAATATTGACATTTTAGTTTTAATTAGATCTCAACGTCACCACGAACTTCATTACACAAGGTGTTGTTTTAATCGATGTGTTCAGCAATTTTGATGTGGTCTTGTTTACATTTTTAATCAGCTACATGCTCTCAGTTACACAACACACCAGGGCCACTCCATGCATGTCAGATAGAGAAACATAAAAAAATCACCACACCTTGCAATGTCATATATCTTACTTTTTTATTCGTGATGAACAAGTGAGCGTGCATTCAGACACCTACATACAAAATTACCCGAATAGTTCATTTATGATCCTTGACACTCACAAAACAGCTGTGTGTAGACCCCAGTAATTGTGGCAGGACCTTGTCCCGCTCTATTTCAGTCAATCACAGCAGTCGGCCACCCCTAAAGTTAGTGCACGCTCTTCTAAGTACTTCCGTGGCAGTATACTTGACAAGGTCATCCTGGCGTACAAAACCTGGGCGCTGAAGTTACTATACACAATGGGCCGAGATTAGGGTTCGTGCGACTGCTAGTTGAATTTGACAGCGGGCATTGCAGTCTGTTGTTCCGTCTTTGACTCTCAAGTGTACAATATAACATACATCACTGATCGATCTTCTGACTGACGAGGTTTTAAAGTGCTGCCTTATGAACATTGGGGCGACTTAACCGATCCAAATATCTTTCGCAAACTTGAAAGTGCTCGCACTAAGATAGATATGAAGTAATATTTCAGTTAAATCTGTGTGTTGGTTTTTGAGAAGAAAATTTTTAAGGATTAAATTGCGATTTTCGCTATATCCACTACAGCGAACAAACCTCCTGACTGACCCAAACGCCTTTCGGAAATTAGAAAGAACTACCACTAGGGATTATGAGTGTAAAATTTTAGTTCAATCTGTGTATTGGTTCTGGAGGAAAATATTTTAAAAGATTAAATTACGAGTTTTGCAAAATCAAATATGGCGGCAAAACCATGTGACCTATCCGAATGCCTTTCACAAACCTGAAAGAGATATTACAATAGATGATACATGTAAAATTGCAGTCTACTCGGTGTGTTGGTTCTAGAGAAGAAGATTTTTAAAGATGAAATTACGATTTTCGCAAAATCCAATATGGCGGCCAAACCACGTGACCGATCAAAACGCCTTTCACAAACTTGAAAGTGATCACTGTAAGCATGACATGAGTAAAATTCCAGCTTAATCAGTGTTTTGGTTCTGGAGAAGAAGATTTTTAAAGATTAAATTACGATTTTTTGCACAATCCAATATGGCGGCCAAACCACGTGACCAATCGAAACGCTTTTCACAAACTTGAAAGAGATCACACTGTAGATGACATTTATTAAATTTTAGTTCAATTGGTGATTTTGTTCTGGAGAAGAAGATTTTTAAAGATTAAATTGTGATTTCAAAAAATCCAATATGGCGGCCAAACCACGTGTCCGATCGAAATGTCTTTTGCAAACTTAATAGAGATCACTGTAAGGATGACATGAGTAAAATTTTAGCTTAATCGATGTTTCGGTTCTGGAGAAGAAGATTTTTAAAGATTAAATGACTATTTTAGAAAATCCAATATGGTGGCCAAGGTCACGTGACCGCATGCGATTTATTTGCAAATTCTAGAGACCTTAGGTCATGCTTACTATACAAAAAATTTCAAATCGACTAGACCCCTAGGTCTTCTGGAGAAGCCATTTTTAGGTTTTTGGAAAATCCAATATGGCCACCAGGTCACGTGACCAATCAAAATTTCAAGGGTCAGGTGCACGAGTACTAATTGATACCTACTAGCCCTGCAAATTTTAGAAGTTTTCGTTCAGCCGTTTTAGAGATCTAGGTCGACAAAGAATCGGCAGAAGAAGAAGAATTAAAGCTGCAAGCAGCGTTGGCGGGGCCCAAGCGGTTAACATGGTTGAAAAATCTTGCACTAATGATATTATGTGCAAAATTCGAGCTTGCAAAAGTAGGATTTTGAACATCATCTACTGGTTACTGTACGTTTCACTTGGAATTTAATATTTTACGGAAAATCCAATATGGCGGCCAAACCACGTGACCGATCAAAACGCCTTTCGCAAACTTGAAAGAGATCACACTTAAGATGTTACATGTCAAATTTCAGTCGAATCAGTGTGTTGGTTCTGGAGGAGAAGATTCTTAATGATTAAATTGCGATTTTCGCAAAATGCATATGGCAGCCAAATCACGTGACCGATCCAATGTTTTTCGCAAACTTGAAAGAGATCACTCTAAGGATGACATGAGTAAAATTTCAGCTCAAACGGTGTTTTGGTTCATGAGAAGAAGATTTTTGAAGATTAAATTGCGATTTTCGCAAAATCCAATATGGCGGCCAAATCACGTGACCGATCGAAATGTTATTCGCAAACTTGAAAGAGATCACTCTAAGGATGACAATGAGTAAAATTTCAGCTAAAACAGTGTTTTGGTTCTTGAGAAGAAGATTTTTAATGATTAAATGGGTATTTTAAAAAATCCAATATGGCGGCCAAAACACGTGACCGATCGAAATCTTTTTCGCAAACTTGAAAGAGATCACTCTAAGGATGACATGAGTAAAATTTCAGCTCAAACAATGTTTTGGTTCTTGAGTAGAAGATTTTTGAAGATTAAATTGCGATTTTCGCAAAATCCAATATGGCGGCCAAATCACGTGATCGATCGAAATGTTATTTGCAAACGTGAAAGAGATCACTCTAAGGATGATATGAATAAATATCAGCTCAAACGGTGTTTTGGTTCGTGAGAAGAAGATTTTTGAATATTAAATTGCGATTTTCGCAAAATCCAATATGGCGGCCAATCACGTGATCGATCGAAATGTTATTTGCAAACATGAAAGAGATCACTCTAAGGATGACATGAATAAAATTTCAGTTCAAACGGTGTTTTGGTTCTTGAGAAGAAGATTTTTGAAGATTAAATTGCGATTTTCGCAAAATCCAAGATGGCGGCCAAATCACGTGACCGATCGAAATGTTATTCGCAAACTTGAAAGAGATCACTCTAAGGATGACATGAGTAAAATTTCAGCTCAAACGGTGTTTTGGTTCTTGAGAAGATTTTTAAAGATTAAATGGGTATTTTTCAAAAATCCAATATGGCGGCCAAAGTCACGTGACCGCACGCGATTTTATTTACAAAATCTGAAGACCTTAGGTCATGCTTCCTACAGAAAAAATTCAAATTTACCAGACCCCTAGATCACCAGGAGAAGCCGTTTTTAGGTTTTTGAAAAATCCAATATGGCCGCCAGGTCACGTGACCAATCGAAATTTGCATACCCAGGTGCACGAGATCTTATAGGTACCTATTAGCCCTGCAAGTTTTAGAAGTCTGCGGTGAGCGGTGTTTGAGTTCTAGGTCACCAAAAAAGGAGCGGAAGAACGAAAAGAAGAAGAAGAAGAAGAAGAAGAATATTGAACTCCTATAAAACCAATAGGGGCCCAGCCGGTAGGCTTGGGCCCCTAAAAAGAGGATTAAAGCTGCAAGCAGCGTTGGCGGGGCCCAAGCGATAACATGGTTTCCAGTTCGTGCAGTGATTTTATTATATGCAAAATTTCAGCTTGAAAACAGTCAAGTCCTTGTAAAGAAGAATTTTGAACATCATCTCATATTTACTGTCTGTTTCAATCGTAATCGTATGTTTTATGCAAAATAAAATATGGCGGCAAAACCACGTGACCGATCAAATCGCCTTTCACAAACTTGAAAGAGCTCTCACTAAGAATGACAAAAGTGGAATTTCATTGCCATCAGTGTTGTGGTCTGGAGAATAAGATTTTAGAGATAAATTGCGATTTTCGCAAAATCAAATGTGGAGTCTGAAACTGTCGAGCACGGAGGGCTACCGAAAATGTCTTTCAAAAGTACAAGACATATATGAATTAGATGCTACTCAAAATTGACAATACTGGACGGCTGAAATATTCCATCAAATTAATGTAATCGTCTCTGAAATTTTGAGTGCAATAATTGCAAATTTGGTTGTAATTCCATTTAGTCATATACTTTTTCATTTCATCTTTACTGTTCAAAGTTTTGCTTTTGTATAATTTTATGACAAGAATGTGAAAATTTAGAAAATCAAGCATGGTGACCCCATCTTTTGTTTGTAATATTTGATTATTCTCATATGCCAGAATTCAAAAATTTTTCCATGTGTTCTTCCTTGTATTGCTTTCTGCCTGATCTTGTTTAGGTATAATGTTTCACTGTCATGAGCGTCATTTGACACACACTATTCTTCAACTACCATGTACATCAAAGTCAGAGCTCTCTCTGTCACTGCTCACGTATGCAGTAACAGTGACACTACTGTACCAGTAACAGGGTAGTATCTGGTAGTGACAGTTGCCCATAGGCAGTAGCGGTATTATCTTTGATAATTTTGACAATATTTATGTTCAGTTTATACAACTGCGTTCGTGTTCTACTCTCTACAGTATGTTGAACTGTCCAGTATTCAGCTTGCTAGCACAGCCAGTGTATGTGTACCATGCATCAATGCTGACAACTGACTGTCAGTCTGGACTCTAATTAAATTATCACCTAATACATATTTATATATACTGGCTTTGTCGAGAAACTGAACATTGTGTGTTTGAGCATGCTGTAGGGAGACAGCAAGAAACTGTAGTTGATATATTGGATAGAAATATTGCAAAAATCATCAACGGTTGGAGCTTGTGCCCTGTTACTAGGCTCAAGTCTGATTTTTTACGACAAATCACAAATGTTTAGATTTTTTTCGAGATAAAAGTCATGGAATGTGACAAAATGGTTGTAGATTCTGTTAAATTATTACTAACATTACAACATTTGAATGACATAAAAATGGTATTCATTGTTCATTAAATTACCTACAAAAACTTGGAATCGGAAAATGTAAAACATAAAAGGAAACCAAAACATTTTCAAGTGCCCCCTACAGGTGGGGCAATATTTCAAGTTCCCTCTCTACTACCCTCAAAATTTTCGAATCACCGTTCCTGAATTTCTCCAGCCCCCCCTAACCGTTTTTTTTGTGAACGCAGCCTTGGTAACAAACCTGCAATCGCTATCAGTGCTGCACTATACATGTCGCGCTTTAGCAGCACGAAACCTGCTTCATCACACCAGTTTTTCAAACGAACTAGATATCCATTTTCATACCAGTTCAGAAGTAAAATACTCATAGACTTGAGATATTTGTGCATGTTAGACTTTCGATACATTCGCTTTACGCTTGAATTTAGCATGGAGCTTTGGTAGCTCCATGAATTTTAGCAAGCGATGCTCGGACGGCGCGCACAACGTATCGATGACACTTGGGTCAGGGGTCATCACAAAAAAAAATCAGTGCGTATTCACGGCTTGAATCATGCCACCGATCGCGGAAATCATGGATCATAAATCCGAATGTTCATGTCTATTACTTAAACAGAACCCTAAAATATGAAATACATAATGTTTTGATATTGAGAACCATGTTTTGTTTCACTGACGATCAAGTTTAATGCTCAAATATCGCGACAAGAATTGCGCATTTGCACGATATGAATGCGGAAGTACGTTGACTCGGCAGACGAGCGAGCGCCTTGTCTGAAAATCTGTTTCCGATATCACGTCACAATACACTGAAAAATCTCGCGAATTCATCTCTACGGAAGCCAATCAACACAAGTTCCTAACGTCAGTAAAGATATTGTCTTGTTGCCAGCAATACACCACCAACATTTTCGCCGTTCAGGAGTGCCTTACTCGCTCTACTTTGTAAAATAAGTCGTATGCTTTTGCCGTTACCTAACTTTCCAAATTCACGGTAGACTTTCCGCAATAGTAGTTGGAGATTTTGTTCAATATATCGCGCGTGGTGGAACCGCAATTATCCATAATCACACAGTCACCTACAGCCAAACACCCTTTTATTAAAAGTGTAATAACTAAATGGTATTATGTCAGGATTTTATTCGCCAAGTTGGTCAAAATGACACCATTCAAGCGACAGGAAGGAAGTTAGAAAATTATGTAGTGATATAATTTCATTAAAGCTCCATGCTAAATTCAAGCGTAAAGCGAATGTATCGAAAGTCTAACATGCACAAATATCTCAAGTCTATGAATATTTTACTTTTGAACTGGTATGAAAATGGAGCTGCCTTCTAGCTGCATCGTAAACTGTGATTTGTGAATGCTTTAGTGGGGTGAAGGCGATGTGAGACACCTGAGTGTGGTGAACGCGATAGCGGGCAGGATGAGCGCTACACAAAGGAGTTTATCCCGGAATCCCGAGGACACCGCGACATTGCACTTTTTATATGATATCCAATATTTACGGCTACTAGATTATACAATATCGAAGTTAGATTGGCTCGGCTAGATCTATAGGGTGGTGAAATATCCGATATATATCGGATATTTACCCGTAGTATCGCCTAGTATCAAGGTTAGAGTCAGTCCCTGGAATCATGGATGTAAAAAATAGCATGCTTGAATTAAGTCGAATTTTACCAGAACAGTAAGGCGGTGAAATTTCCGATATATATCGGATATTTACCCGCGATTCGTCAAAATCTAGTATCGTTTAGTATCGAAATTACAGTCAGTCCATGAAGTCGTTTTATGAAAACATGTACATGTAAGGTGGTGAAATGTCCGATATATATCGAATCCCCGACTGAAACTAACTCACTACTGCACAGACTCAGATAACGCATTCCATTGCTAGGAAACCTGGCCTGCGCTGCCTAATTCCAAATAGGTTCGTATGGATATAGGAGAGACACCAAAGAAACTACGATTTTAAAAATTATTTTAATTTTTAACATTTCACCGACTTCAACTCTAGGCGCATCGTACCGTGCATTTGTAATGCATTTGCATTGTTTGGATGTCTCGAAACTACCGAAAGCGTACAATGACCGGACTATAAAAAACGGGGGGGGGGGGATCTTGAAACGTTTTTCACGCATGCTCTTTAAGCTTTTGTCAAATTCCAACGCTATCAACTCACTATGTTGATTGCATGCCAAGAAGTCTGCCGTCAGTCATCGGCCGACGTACGACAAAGCGACAAATTATTTTGTTCAAAGAGTAGACAATTAAATGACAAAACATGTCGATAATATGGCTGATATAAGGATTATTTTGATTCCTTAGTAACAGTGATGGAACCGGCATAATTTACGATGGTGGACATGGTTTTCTCTCGCCTATGGGATTGCGCAAATCGCGCATTTCCGAGCCATTGTCTGCCCTGGTAAAGTTACTGACAGCGCGGAAGTCGCGCACAAAACAAAGCAGGCAAAGACGCCGAAGGAAGTGGATGTTTACTGAGTGTTTCCACTATAATAAGTTGTGCAAACAAACATAAGATGCCAGGTCGCACCCATTTACACCTAGAACTATGGCAAGAGCGTCCAACTTCTCCAATATTGGATATAAACCCGCGATTCGACAGAATCTAGTATCGTTCGGTATCGAAGTTAGAGTCAGTCCTTGGAAGTCGGGTTTGACCAGAAATGCAAGGTCACGATATATATCGGATATTTAACTTGGATTTGACAGAATCTAGTATCGTCTAGTATCGATATTTGAGTCCCCAAATCGCCAATAAATATCTAGTAAATATCGAGTAAATATCGGCGACTTCACAGACCGTGCGTGCCAAGGCAGAGGGCAAGTCATTCTAGTATTGTGTACTATCGATATCAGAGTCCCCAAATTGCCGATAAACATCCAATTAAATATCGACGATTTCACTGATCTGGCGTACCGAAGCACAGGGCAAGTCATTCTACTATTGTCCAGTATCGATATCAGGGTCCCCAAATCCCTGATAAATATCAGGTAAATTTCGGCGATCTCTTAGACCGGGCATGCAACTGCACAAAGCAATTACAGTGAAATTCGATCAAGCTGCAGAGCTTCATTTAACAAGGCGCTGTTTCAATAGATACGTATCAGCGATTTTTACGACATTAACGGCTGGACTTGATGTGGTCTTGTTTACATTTTTAATCAGCTACATGCTCTCAGTTACACAACACACCAGGGCCACTCCATGCATGTCAGATAGAGAAACATTAACACGTCACCACACCTTGCAATGTCATGTATCTGTCTTTTTTATCATGATGAAGAAGTGAGCGTGCATTCAGACACCTACATATAAAAATACCCGAATAGCTTCATTTATGGTTCTTGACACTCACATATCAGCTGTGCATAGACTCCAGTAATTGTGCCATTCAGTCGATCACACCGGTCGGCCACCCCTTAAAGCTAGTGGCACACTCCTCTAAGTACTTCCGTCGCAGTATACTCGACAACGTCACCTGGCGTACAAAAGCTGGTCGCAAAAGTTGCCTTACACAAGGGGCCGAGATTAGGGTTCGTGTGACTGCTAGCTGAATTTGACAGCGGGCATTGCAATCTGTCGTGCCGTCTTTGACTTTCAAGTGTACAATAAAACATACATCACTGATCGATCTTCTGACTGACGAGGTTTTAAACTGCAGCCTTATGAACATTGGGGCGACTTAACCGATCCAAATGCCTTTCGCAAACTTGAAAGTGCTCGCACTATGAAAGATATGAGTAAAATTTCAGTTGAATGTGTGTATTGGTTCTGGAGAAGAAGATTTTTAAGATTAAATTGTGATTTAAACAAAATCCAATATGGCGGCCAAATTACGTGACTGATCAAAACGCCTTTCGCAAACTTAAAGGACTACCACTAGGGAAAATAAGTGTAAAATTTTAGTTCAATCAGTGATTTTTAAAGATTAAATTACGATTTTTCACAAAATCCAATATGGCGGCGAAACCATGAGACCGATCCAAATGCCTTTTGCACACTTGAAAGAGAACACACTATCGATGATAGATGTAGAAGCTTTTTGCAAACTTGAAAGATATCAATGTAAGGGTGACATGAGTAAAATTTCATATTAATCAGTGTTTTGGTTCTGGAGAAGAAGATTTTAAAGATTAAATTACGATTTTTTGCAAAATTCAATATGGCGGCCAAACCACATGACCAATCCAAACGCCTTTTGCAAACTTGAAAGAGATCACACTTTAGATGATAGATGTAAAATTTTAGTTCAATCGGTGCGTTAGTTCTGGAGAAGAAGATTTTTAAAGATTAAATTGTGATTTCACAAAATCCAATATGGCGGCCAAACCACGTGACCGATCGAAATGCCTTTTGCAAACTTGAAAGAGATCACTGTAAGCATGACATGAGTAAAATTCCAGCTTAATCAGTGTTTTGGTTCTGGAGAAGAAGATTTTTAAAGATTAAATTACGATTTTTTGCGCAATCCAATATGGCGGCCAAACCACGTGACCAATCGAAACGCTTTTCGCAAACTTGAAAAAGATCACATTGTAGATGACATTTATTAAATTTTAGTTCTATTGGTGAATCTGTTCTGGAGAAGAAGATTTTTAAAGATTAAATTATGATTTCAAAAAATCCAATATGGCGGCCAAACCACGTGACCAATCGAAATGTCTTTTGCAAACTTTAAAGAGATCACTGTAAGGATGGCATGAGTAAAATTTGAGCTTAATCGATGTTTCTGTTCTGGAGAAGAAGATTTTTAAGATTAAATGACTATTTTAGAAAACCCAATATGGCGGCCAAGGTCACGTGACCGCATGCGATTTTATTTGCAAATTCTAAAGACCTTAGGTCATGCTTACTATACAAAAAATTTCAAATGGACTAGACCCCTAGGTCTTCTTGACAAGCCATTTTTAGGTTTTTGGAAAATCCAATATGGCCGCAAGGTCACGTGACCAATCAAAATTTCAAGGGTCAGGTGCACGAGTACTAATTGATACCTACGAGCCCTGCAAATTTGAGAAGTTTTCGTTCAGCCGTTTAAGAGATCTAGGTCGACAAAGAATCGGCAGAAGAAGAAGAAAAAGAGGAAGAAGAGGAAGTAGTAGAACTTGAGCAATAACAATAGGGTCCCAGCCGGTCGGCTTGGGCCCCTAAAGAAGAGGAAGTAGTAGAACTTGAGCAATAACAATAGGGTCCCAGCCGGTCGGCTTGGGCCCCTAATAATAAAAAAACGGAACGATTACTAGAGGGTTTCGGACCCGTGGTCTCGAAACCCTAATAACAATACTCCAAAAACAGAGATGCCACGTTTTCAAACAAGTCCAGAGTATTGACCTATGTTGAAGGGTGATTTCCTAAGTACTCAAAAATCACCAAAATAAAAAGTCATCTTTATCCATTTATCCTTATTTTCATTGTTGTCGGACAGTATGATTTGGTCAACTACTCCAATTTATCTAGAGGCGTCTGTCACGTTTCCAAGGCATGTGATGTATGGTTCAAGATTGTAGCAGAAGGTAATAAGAGATGGCGTCATACTTTTAATTAATTATTAGTAAAGGTCTCAATTAGAAGAACCGAGAACGGTATAATCTGTGGTATGATCCTATTTAATACTGAGAAACCATCAAATAATGGCAGGAAACACCCCGCATATACGAAATATGAATGGAACATGTCGGAAAAACATGAATCGTACTCATCATAAACAGAAAGTTACGACATTTCTGTAATGTCCATCTTTGTTTACCATGCAACTGTTGATAACTTCGTGGTTCGAAGACAAGGCCAAATATACCGCCGTTTTGTTGTTTAGGCATAGGCGATACTACTCTGCTATTCTTTCAGTCTTCAAAGTTATCACTTAACCAAGAACGAGATCAATTGATGTCTTTGTCATTTTTTTACTCTTGACTAGGTTCGATCGACTTCATCTCAATTACAATTTTAACGAAAGTGTAAAATGGTAACGAATGGAACTGTCCATGGAAACTGATCTACTGTTATATAATCATGAAGTTTATAAAACATTTTGTTAAACTTCTTTGACTCAAGCAAAATTGTTAATCATAAATAAACTTTAAATATTTTTCTCTTTGTGTAGGAAAAGATGCACAAACTTTTGTCAGTGATTGTAACAAAAAAAAAACACATTGGCATATCGTCTGAGAAAATTTCATTGTCAATATAAAGACATCTTGTTTATAAGATACAACGGAAGACAGTAACTATTTGAATTGGTATTCTGTTCTTTCCAGAGCGAGACATATCTACTTGGACGGTAATTCATTGTTTAATCTGTGAAGAAAAGGCTTACGATATTATTGTACAATTAAGTGCTTTACCTTTAGGTGATACGTCTTTGTCTTTTCCTTGTGGTTCAACATGCTGAGATGAGACATGTGAAAATTGACATCCATCAATTGTACAGTTGTTTTCTTCAGGGTTGTCACAGAATTGTGATCTTTATTAAATCGATTCCTTGCTTCACTCTCATCAGTGCAGGTGTGCGTAGTTGTTCCACCTGCAATGCGACCTGCATGTCCGACGACACAAGGCGTTTAGTTCTACTTGATCACACTTGAAGATGAAACTACAGTAAATGAAGTTCCTTAATGATTTCAATATGGAATCTTTGTAAAATTTTATCAACATGGTAAACATTTCACACATGATTGTGATTTACCTACTCATGATATCATAGCATTTTGATAGTTTATGGCGATTTACACTAGAATTTGGCAAATTTTGTAAACAAGATATTGTCGCTTGTTAATGTGGAGATTGTAATTTCTGATACTCAAGTGATTTGAATATTTATTTATAGAGTTTGGGAGATCACCTATTATAAATATGTCGAATATTCACTCGATATGACAGAGATTATAACAACATTAGTGTGTCCACTAATCAACGGATAAGTTTAACATGAAGAAAATAATGACATGATTATATCCACTTTCTATTCAAGTGGTGAGAAGTACCCAAGGATAATCTTTCGTCAAGTCTTCCTGGTCGTTTTCTGATCGACCTTTCCTGAATATCAATTGGTGTCGTGGTGCAAGGTTAAAAATGGGAATTCACCGCTCATTTTTACCATAATAATGTTTACTCACCACCGACTAATAAGTCCTCTACATCCTGTCCTGTTTCTGAAATTATTGATGACGAATTTCGTTGTCTACTTTCAGGGACGACAGGACCATGATCTGTTTTACCTACGTCATTTGAGTAAGATTCACGTTGGAGGTCACTCAACACTACATCAGCAGAAGCAGGTGAACTGTCTGTACAGATAATTGCACCTGTAAAATAGTGTTCAGCAGTGATATCTCGTGATAATGAATGTTGTTCTCTAGCTAGCATTACAGTTTTCACCCGATTCACATGGAAGTCTACCATGCTTTTTGTGATAAATCTTACGAATCTAAGAAAGCGTTAAATTAATTTGGAAGTTTATTCTCTTTTCTCAGTAATCAAGTGACAATCAAAATCACTCTGTATGATATTAATTGAGGCTAAAAGAGCAACCAATATGAGTCTGCACATTTTGTTTGTGCTACGTCTTGCTTTAACTGCAATATTATTAACTCTTCTAAAAAATAAAGAGAAGAACTGTTTATCATTATTCTCTTAAGAAGGTGTACGTGTAACAAAGCAGTCGTTACAATTGAAATACATCATTCGTGGCTTTGTGTGGTAATGATTGATGTGTGCCTTTGCCTTGCATAAAATGTACTTATATATCAATCAGTCATGTTCAATTAACATTTTGCCCTACTTTGTCATTACTGGCTGTGAAGTTTGTTTTATAATGTGAATCTTGTGAAATACTCATACTAGAATTAAATAACTTTATAAGGGTGCTGTTTGGATCACATCAGTTATTTTACAAAAAGTCACTTTTGGATAGGTTGCCACTGAATTATCCACATAATTTTCAAATCAATTATCTCTGAAAATTTAGGGCATCCTCTCCGCTCGTAAGAATGGTATTTATCAGCTTGCAATTTAAAACATGACATGAGAAAGCGATGCTTCCTCGTTTCATTTACATATTTATTGAATTGAAGCCACGGCGATAGCAGAGACACAATGAGGACATGTCAACTATTGCCTTTTGCATGGGCTTTGCCTCAAACGAGTTTCCACATGAAAATTGACTGAAGGGATACCTATATCACTGAGAACATATGCTTAGGTGTTGCCTGATTACTCTGCGCAAATTAATAATTATAGGTGAACAAGAGATGAAATTACAAAAGTCAAACAGCAAAAGATAGAAACACCTGACGTCACTTCTTGGTCATTTGGCCGAAGGTCCTTATATCTTTTTTCATGAATTTGACTTTGTATGTGTACCGTATAATTACTGTATGTTCTATTACGAATTCTGACCTAATGTTATCTGATTATGGCTTTGTATGATTGCGATTAGTTAAAACAGTATTCATTGTATTTACACAGAGAGGAATAATAATGATGAAGTAAAGAACATACTCAATATAGGGTATATTAATCCCCTACATTAACCTAACGCATGGCTGTTTTCTTTATTATAAAATAAGGTGTCAACCAATTTTTATTTATTTCAAAAGGCTGAAAAAATGTCATGATGCTGAACCAGGCGACAGCTGTAAATAGTTGCTCATCCATTAGTTTTAAATCGTTTATTTTCAAATGCTGATTTCTAAAGAATTAATGGTATGTTCTTGTGAAGAATTATGCGCCAGGGAAAGTGACATGGTTTATACCTGAAGTTTTTGTAGATTCGCATTATGCTATTCAGGTGTAAAAACGTTCTTGTATAATTTAGTCTAGTAATGGGAAAAGTGCGTTTCGATCTAGGCAACATCCCTAAATATATCGATGCTACACGTCGTAGCAAGTAGGACAAGTTAAAAAGACCATCCATATACGATTAGAGAAGTTTTGTCTACATTAAATGATGTTAGTTTTCCAGCCATCGAAGTTCGTATTGTGTGGTGTTGTTAAGAATTTACTGTGAGCTATGCTTAATCAATAAGCAGACCTAAATGCACATAATTGTACAAAACTAAAATCATTAAAGAGAAAATGTACTTTCTATAATTGCTTTATAAAAATGGTTTACACAAAAAAACAGGACAATGCAATACATGTATTACTGATCGAATGCACATACCGACACAGTCTTAATGGAGTCGCTACATAGTCATATACAAGCTGCAACAACAAAAAGCTCTTCGAGGCTACATATTAACATGAATATTAATTACTCAACCAAAATCCATGCAACTATTAATATGAGGCACGGAATGCAAAGTAATTAGTTTACACATTTAAACAGTTTTTTAAATGTGTGCATCGAAATTAGCTGCAGGGAGGCGAATGGACTTTGACACATCGATAATTCGAGTGTTTTGCAAATAGAGGCGTCCACTGAATTTCTTTCTCTAAATTTAATTTTTCGAATTAAGGCTCCAAGCAATATTTCCAGCTGAAAGGAATGGACTTTGACCTCCATGAGCGTCCCACTCCCCCAACAACCTACAAAACGCCCACATCCCCCAACTCATCTTCCACAAAAAATACTTTAAGCTGATTTGCGAAACTCACGCAAAATTTTCACTGGCAAGCGGGTGAGCAACTTTAAAAAACTCAATGGTGCTGAAGAAAATCAATTGGTCCGATCCTTAGTTCAAAACCAATATAATGCAATGTTTTACTGGTCCCCTGTATAGGGGCCTAGAAGATCTGTTTTTAAAAAATAATTTGACACCTCTTGAATACCATAACACCAAACTGTTTTTTTTACTGTAGCCCAAGAATAATAACAACCCCAATTTTGACACCAACCACAATTTTATATTTTGAAAATGCCAAACTAGCAGAAACCAGAAACTTTCTTGGCTATCACAAATTATTTGTTTATCATGAGTCATAGATAGCATTGCGGCACCATGAGTTTCATGTCGGAAGAGCATTCATACAATAGAATTAGTAGGGTAACAAAAACACTCGATACAAATAATACTGTAAAAATCAAAAATGCCTTTCAAATGAAAGCATGTTTTCAGAAGTACATCAAATTTGTCTAAATCTGCACAGCATCAATCCACCATTGACCAAATGTTGTCTGTACATTGTTCAAGATGGCGGTTCTACGAACACTATTCGATGCCAATGGAATGTATGGAACGGCACTGACTGCTTACAGTTCTTTCATAAATTCTCACGACATCAGTAATGAACTAGTTCTGCTAACACACGACTACATTTGCATTAACGGGTTGCACAACATCTGGTACGCTGGTATTCTGTTTATGCAAAGTCCAGTCAAGCATACAAATAACAACGATGAGGACTTTCATGGTAGTTATAGCACGAGTACGAGGGGGCTTACTAGGAATAGCGGACACACGGACAGGTCTCAGTCTGGTAAAAGTCCGAGGCGCGTAGCGCCGAGGACTTTTACCTGACCGAGACTCAAAAAGTGTCCGCCATTCCTAGTAAACCTCCGAGTACGAGGACTATAACCCATGTATACTGCGACTTTGGCGAGTTTTTGGCGACACTTTCGGAAAGCCGACATTCTTGAAAACTATGTACATGTTGCTGAAGTTATGTAAGTCTTTTACATCACAAAGTACACTCACGGGGCAAAGTCAAGCGCAAAACAATGCAGCTGAAATCTGAAATCATTTGCATTTATCATAATTACACTGACAAACAAATGCCGAATAGAAAACAACAAACTATCAGGTAGATAATTGGGTAAGTTTTATTATTCAAATCGCAGGTGTAGCTCTACCATGTGCACTCATGCTTCGATTTCATTCCTGTTTCTTGTCGGCAGACCTAGTCACCGCACGTTTTCTTTGTGCTGAGCGTTTGCGTCACCAGTACGATGGCAGACAATGTTTCTGAATCTAACTTACTGGAAAGTGTCTGGGATTTAGACTATTGTTTGTCACAGATTGATGTGGACGACGCTGAAGATTTCAAACTAACGAATATCCAGAAAGAATTTCGCTTTCCGCCTCCAGTTGACAACGGAACGGTCCACAAATAGCAACAAGAACGTATTCCGAAAGCTACTCGTAAAGCTACGAAATGGGGTGATTCCACGTGGACGAGCAACTGATCACTGAACGGACAGGCCATAGGAGCTCGGCAATACGAAACTACAAACGGACCAGTGATGATCTAATTAAATCTGTGTCGGATGCCTTGCAGCCTCCTGAACCGAAGTTGATGAAATCTTAGTATACCCATACATCTTCAGCGAAGGTATTAAATTGCTGAACTGAAAGACGTACGATCAAGCACTGCCACTATTAGTAAACCACCAGACACAAACGATGAACAATCTACCATCAAGATTGACACTAAATCAGCCGACTCGTTTGTCACAATGAATATAATGAAAGGCGCAGTGAAATTTGAAGTAAAATTTTGAAATATTGTAAAATTTTGTGATATTGTAAAATTTTGTAGTGGGAAAATACTTTCATCACATGTGTTTCTTTATGTGCATTTTTATATGTAAGTACACTCAGCTGTTACCATAATGAATGTGTAATTTTTTTCTATTGTATTTGTTACCGTTTGCGGACTTTTCTAATGTATTGGTCTACCAGCAGAGTACAGTTTCCTTGTCTAAAAGAGTACCCGTTTACCAGTTATCTGTACACTTCTTTTGTATAAAACAGTACCCATTAACTGGAGTGCATAATTAATTAGTATGTTTCTTTGATAAACTGTCCACTATGGAAACGAGAGCAGTAGAGTTCAAACAATAGGCATGAGACAAAGAGAAGTATAAATGACTCTACACGGCGACCACAGTCTCAGAGTTCGAGTACAGAGTAGCTCTAGTACAGAATAGCTCTGCAGAAACTTCTCACAGAGACTTCAACAGTATAGGCTTTAGATGTACAACATCTGGCACTTTAGTCATGAAAACTCTAGCACAAGTACTCACAGTTTTAGCGACGAGAAACAGTTCACTTTCTGTCCTTATACAAGTACGGTTTCTCAGTGTGGCGGTCCATGCATTGTAAATGACAATGCAACTCAAATCACAACTGGAGTTCCAAAACTTGTCATAACTTGACGAAATGAACACTACAGCCCACCAAACTTCACTGTTCTAATTTTGAGCACACGTTACCAACGCTCGACTGAAGTTGCAGCTTCAAAAGTCCACACTATGGCATCTCTTTACAGTCAAAATTATGCTTTTGCCACATTTAGACTTAAAAACAATTACGCACACGTTTACATGACCTGCACTGAAAACCAACACTGCACAACGACAACGGACAATTTTCTATTATCCCTTTATATTGAAAAACGAAACAACTGTTTGAAATGCACACGCCAAATGAGTTCTTCAAAAATATACTCAACTTTGTTAAAATGCAAACCAAATAGACATTCCTGGGTACTGATATCACACAGAGAGTACAATATATAAATAAATCGCGTCATTTTGATGGTTTATAATGCAAACAATGATACCTGAAACAACCCTTTCACTCGCGCGATTTTCAAAACATTGCGCTTCACATGATAACAGCATCTGGAAAACGAAAGTGAAATTTCTCACCGTATGTGTTACAGAAGGTACTAAACACTACTGAAATCATTGCGTTTCAAATCATACTGCAGACAGGTAAGTATTCTAATGGCTCTATAATGTCAACATAAAATGCAGTACATATACTGCTCAAAACTTTGTTTTTAGTTGTTTATGTTGCGTACAACTTACTGATTAGCATAATAAACACAAACAAAAAAGTGCCCTCTGTAAAGGAAATTTGCAAGTTTCGCTATATAGCAATACAGAAATCGATGTCACGTAACAATGGGTTACATACTCCCCTCCAAATCATGGCCATCCCTGACCATGCAGGAGTAATTAAAAACCATGTAGGATGTACACAATGATTTACCATGTCTATGATAAAAATTGTAGTATCAAACCATCCTGTGACTCTGAGAATAGTTACACCTTATGTACTTCTTGAAAGAAGCTTACTTTAACATGCCTGTGTCATCAAAATGTTCGAAACATATCAAAGATACATTTTGCATTTGTTTTCCACATGAAATTCCATGTTGAACTTCAGTAACTTCTAATACGGTAAAACAGTTTAAGTATGCTTAGGCATAATACACATTGTCAGGTATTTTCTGGAATTCTGGAATTCTAACCACAATATACAGAGTTTTAACGATCTGCAATTTTTGCTTTATCACACCAACATTACGAACCAATACTCGATCACCACGTTTCAACAGAGCGTCTCAAGCTTTAGCATCATATATCCCCTTGTTGGCTTGGTGCCGCTTCATAGCCTCTTTTGAAGCTAAATCATATGCCACTTGAAGTCTCTCTTGAAGATTACTGACGTAGTATTCAAAACTATCTTCTACCTCATCTAAAGGCTGTAAACCTAGATATACATCACTGAACTGGAAGTCTCAGATGATGACCGTACATCAGAAATTATGGTGACAAACCAGTACTTTCTCCTCTACTACAATTATATGCATGTATCATTGAACTAATGTACTTCTTCCAATCTTTTTTTATCCTCATCTAATGTACCCAACATACCCATTAGTTTTCTGTTGAACCTCTCACATTGAGAATTGCCTTACAGATGATAAGGAGTCCTTCTGGATTTCCTAGCATCTTACACAACTCCTGGATTACTTTGACTCGAAATTTCTACCCTGATCAGAATGCAGCCGAACAGGGAAACCATAATGTAGCAAAAAGTGTTCCATCAGTGCATTTGCTGTAGTCTTGGCAGTTTGATCTTTTGTAGGTATAGCTATGGCATACCGTGTGAAGTGGTCAGTTGTAATCAAAATGTCCTTACAATTGCCTTTACATGGTTTAAGAGTTAAATAATCCATACAGACTAAATCAAGTGCCTGCTTCTACTCCAGTTTACACAAGGTGCTATGGTTCTAGCTTCTTGAGTCTTTTTCTGCAATTACATCTTTCACATGTCTTCAGCTTTGCTTCAATATCGACACTCATCTATGGCCAATAGAACCTGGATCTTATCAAATCAGTGGTCCTTTGTTTTCCAGGATGACCGTGTTGTCATGAAGAGCTTCTATGGCTGTACCACGACATACCTCAGGAAGTGCCAATTGATAATACTCTTCACCATGAGGATCTCTTCTCTTTCGATGAAATATACCATTGTGGTAGCAAAGGTGTTACTCTTCACCATGAGGATCTCTTCTCTTTCGATGAAATATACCATTGTTGTAGAAAAGGTGTTACCATTCCTTCAGACCAATTTGAACCAATCTGGACTCCTTGCCTCTTCCTCTTGGAGTCAGACGTCTACATCTATCAAAATACCAACAGTGTCTTCCTATCACAGGATCTGATCTGTGAGCCATTTTCCATTCTTCTGTACTGACATTTGGTAAAGACGACTATTCAGACCAACCTTTCATATCATCATGAACTTTTCCTAAAGTTTCTGCTTCAGTTCCCATCACTTCAACTATAGGAAGAACTGAAACTTGACTACTATGGTTAATTGCATCTACTGTATCACAGTTCAGAGTTTCTCTCTCTGCAGGGGGCAACCAATCCAACTAATGTGAATGACCATCACTGTCAGTACAGTATCCTTGGCAAGGTTTTCTGGATAATCCATCTGCATCACCATGAAGAGTCCCAGGTCTGTACTGAACTTCAAAGCTTTAATGTGCGAGTGCAGCCACCACCTTTGTCCAGTGGCATCAAGTTTTGCAGTAGTCATCACATGTGTTAACGGATTGTTGTCAGTTATCACCGCAAAATTCCTACCATACAGATATCCTTGAATTGTTCTGTCACCGCCATTTTAATGCCATGGAACTCCAACTTGTGAGTTTGGTAATTTCGTTCACTCTTTGATGATCTTCGGCTTGCATACGCAATCACCCTTTTTACATCCTCTTGTTGTTGATACAGAGCTGCACCTAATCCGAGGAAACTTGCATCTGTATGCAATTCAAATGGCTTGTCGTAGTCCACATATGCCAATATGGGTGGATTTGTTAATCTCTATGAATAAGAGTCTCAAATGCTAGCTGACACTCGTCAGTCCACTCAAACTTTGGTCTGTCTTCTTCTCTGATTAGTTTCATCTTACCGACAGGGTTAACCCGCTTGTACAGGCCAACTGTGAGATCATTCAGAGGTTTTGCAATCTTTGACAACCCCTTCACATATCTTTTGAAGTAGCCGGTTACACCGAGGAAAGTTTTCACTTCTTTTGCATTAGTAGGCACTGGCCAGGTCTTCAGTGCTTTAGTTTTCTCTGGGTCTGTCTTTACACCCTGTTTTGACACGATGTGTCCAAAGTATTTCACTTCTTCTTTGAAGAAAGAGCACTTCTTCGCCTGTAGTTTTAATCCAGCTTCTGTCAATCTCCTGAACACTTGTTGTAGTCTGTCTAAATGTTCTTCAAACTTGCTCGAATATATGATGATGTAATCTAAGTATACGAGGCATATCTTGTAGTTTAGGTCTCCGAAACATTTTTCCATTACTCGCTGGAATGTTGGTGGACTTGTGGTCAATCCCAAAGGTAATTTCAAACATTCATAATGTCCAACAGGTGTGATGAATGCAGTCTTCTCAACATCATTTTCATCCATCAGTATCTGCCAATAACCAGACTTAAGATCAACTGTACTGAATAGAGCTGCTCCTTGTAAAGCATCAAATGTCTCAATACGTGATAATGCATAGGCGTCTTTGATAGTAACGTCTATTTACTGTCTGTTCTGTGCTGTTTTGTGTCTATGTTTACAACTACTGTCTTACGAATTCTGACATAATGTCTTTGGAGTATGGATTGGTATGATCACGATTATTATAGTACGACCATTAACCTTGCGATAGTCAATACAAAAACCTTACACTGTCATCTTTCTTACCAAGTATACGATAGGGGCTGCCGAAGGACAATGTGATTCTCTTATCACACCACTGTCAACCATGCTTGTAAAACAGTTTTCAATCATTATACATTGCGGGAGGTACACGTCGGTAACGTTCACTGATAGGAGTGTCATCTGTAAGTCTGATACGGTGTCTTTCTAATCCACAAGTACCAAGGTCATTTTCACCTTTGAAAAGACATCCTGTTCCTGTGTAAACATTTTCTTCACTTGCAATAACTGCTCAGAAGTCAAATTAGCATTCGTCATATCAAACTGTACACCATTAATTGTAAAATTCGCCTCAGAATATTGTTCAGCACCTGATTATCTTCAATTGAAGCTAAAGCTGAATTCTGTCCTTGTTGTGTTATCCATGTAACTGCTCTCGCTTCTCCGATGATATCACCAGGTCTAACAGTGATGGGTTTATCAGTTGTATTGCTGATACGCACTGGCATTTGAGACTTGAGTTTATAGCATGACAACACTCCGGCCTTGGGACTTGTCACTATACTATATGGCATTTTAACACTTGGTTCCACTGTAACGATATATTCAACATTAGGAGTACCACAATGAACTTTTCCTCAACCACTCTCGATCACTCTCTGGCTTGACAGTTATTGGTGAAAGATTTTGTCTATAAAATGTGTACGATATTGTGGTTACTTGTGATCCAGTGTCGATCAAACAAGGACTCTTCACTGCATTTATAAAAAACATACTCCTTTGGTGTTGGTCCGACAAGCTTGTGTCGTTGTCTAATCTTCATCAGAACTGGATTCCTACCTTGTATAGCAGTCTTTACTTGCTTGGTGATAGACTTCCTCTTATGCTGAAAATTATACCTCAACACAGATTTCTTTGATGTTTGATGACTAACGGATGGACAGACTCTTTGTACATGTCCTCTTCCTCTACAAGCATAGCACATAATGCTGCACACATTAAGTCTTACTGTCAGACTGTGTAGACTTCATAGTTTATCTTTCTGTTCAGTCTTGGATAGGACATTGCATTGATATGTGACCTCCTCCACAATTATAACAGACAACAGACTTCTTTGACTTCTTAACAGGACACTGTCTTGAGTAGTGACCTTTACCTCCACATGTATAACATGTGTCAACTGGTGCAGTAGATCGTGTTCATACTGGCTGAAACTGTTCAGTTTTCTTTTCAAAATTCTTTTGTCTCTCTTCCAACATTTCTATCTTTTCCTTCATCTCTGACATCATCAATGTATAAGCCTTAAGTGCTTTTGTCATCGTGCCAATGTCAGTTGCACTCACTGACTGTTGCTCAACTGGACGTTCCCCCTCCAAATCTTCACCATTAGCTGTTGCTTGCTGTGTTTTAACAGAGGTTTTACAGACTGGAGTCGCTGTTTTGAAGGCAGAATGCTCTATAACTTTTTGTTCGGCACGCACTTCTCACAATACGCAGAAGGTCATCATAAGTCCTTGCTTCTCTGTATCCATGTCGTGCTATCTCTCTCACCTGATCATTGTTAATGTTTCTCCAAACACAGTTCAAAATGTTTGATCTCTCTCTTCATATGTAAGTCCACCTCTCTTACATACCATATCTAATTTAACTCTAATCTGGTCCCAAATCTGAAATGGACTCACCAGGCTTCTGTTAACTGTTAACATAGAAACGTGCCAACAGATCATCACAAGACTCCACTTCTCCAAAGCGACCTTCTAACTTTTCCAGTATATCACCAACTGTAGCATCTTGTCCCATACCCATGACCAGTAAAGCAGCTCGACCACGTAGTGACTCTCTGACAGTTTGCAGTACCAATGAAGGAGAACTTGAATAGTTTCTCTCAAACCACAGAACTTCTTGTTTCCAAACTTCAAAGTCTGCATCTCCTTTGCGAGATGGTTCACCAGAGAAAGCGGATAATTTGGACCTCTGTGTAAAGTAAACTGGCTGTTGAGACCGCCTAGTACCATCAGTATTCACCCCAGAATATGGAACTTCTGTCGCAGCTCTGACCCTGGATGTGTCTCATTGTGGTTGACTAGGGAGCCCAGAAGTTGCCATGTACTGACTGTCTGTTGGGTTAGACATAACTGTTCCATAATAGACATCTTTACCTGGCTATCCTTGCCAGCCAGACGTGTCCTTTCTATCATTTCCTGTTGCTCTTCACTGCGAGGTGGTTTCATGTCCTCCTCAAATTCTTCTCCTCCAGATGCCATACTGTAATAACACTCTGATCCAATTTACAACACGCGGGTTTACCAATGATCAATATATACTGTAACTATTGCAAAAATATCTTAACAGTTGCAATACAGTTCAACATCTAGTAATACGTATGCAAATTGTGATATCAAAGTAACAGAACAAAAAGATTTCCACGATTGACTTTTCAAAATAAAGTTATAAACTTTACAACAGTTTTGATTATAGCCCATATACCGTATGAAATTACTTTGAATTTCTCAATTCTGAAATTACTAAATCAAACCACATGTGATAAACAGACTGAAGTTTTCAAAAAAAATAACAATTTCATGAGAACCACCCACACAATATTGGGGAAAATATCTCCAATCGAAGAGAATTTTTTTTCATATGTAATATGTTGCTCTTTAGTGTAGTATTACTACACATAGACTTGCACAAAACGATACCCCAAAAAATTAGACGTGTTTTGTTTACCCCTACTCTTCTGCAACAATGAAAACAAATGCCAGAAATAATCTGTAACTATACTGGAGCCCCTCGTTGGGCGCACAGTTGTGTAGCCCAAGAATAATAACAACCCCAAATTTGACACCAACCACAATTTTTATACTTTGAAAATGCCAAACCAGAAACTTTCTTGGCTATCACAAATTATTTGTTTAACTTGAGTCCCAGGTAACATTATGGTACCATGATTTTCATGTCAGAAGAGCACTCATACAATAGAATTAGTAAGGTAACACAAACACTCGATACAAATAATACTGTGGTAATCAAAATGACTGTATATTACTTTCATATTCCGTTCAAAATATTTTTTTATACAATGGTCTGAACCACTCTATTTGAAACCATTCTCAAACAGTGAATAACTGTTCACAAAATACTTCAACTTTCAATGTTCACCTCAATTGTTTTTTTTTATATTGTGTTCACAAAAGTTTCATACAATGATCCAAATCACTGTTACAAACCATTCTCAAAAGTGTCGTTTCTATAAATCAACACGGAGAGGCTTCTCAATTTCTCTGTTCACTTATAATCAAAAGTACACATAGTGAAACCCCCATATGCTAAGAACACTATTGATACTGAAGTGAAATGTACGCTGAAAAACTACATATTACATTTAAATAAATATTCACCAAGGAAAATAATCGCAATCACACCAATCCATAATCCAATAACACTAGGTCAGAATTTGCAAGACAATACTTGTAAACATAGACACAATACAGCACAGAACAGACATTAAATAGACGGTACACAAACAAAGTCAAATTCATGAAAGAAATATATATGGACTGCTGGCCAAAAGACAGAGAAGTGATGTCAGGTGTTTCGAAAATAGTAAGCGCATCCTGTCCCACATGTGGCACCCGCCATATGGTATTGGTATTTTATTTCAAATGCTTGGGCCTCAGCCCGTCGCAAAATATGTTATACATCTGAACAGAGAGATAGGAAAAAATTTATCACAAGTGAACAGTTCCTAATTTGTATCAGTCTTAAGAAGAAACTCTTCTCGCACTTTAAAAGATCTATGCACAGACAATTTGTACTGAACAGAATGATTTTTGAAGATAACAAAGCAATAAATTTATCGTGAGTGGGATACAGTCGAAATTTTTCTGGTATCAATTCTATTCTGTGTTGCTGATACAAAGGGCAGAACAATACAAAATGACACTCATCCTCCAAACACTCCTCCAAAATTTCAATACATTTACTCTTACAGAAAGTACATAGTCTTTGCACAACTGGAACGACTTGTTTACTGTGACGACCTGTTTCAATTGCTAAATTATGGTTTGATGTACGAAGTTTTGCCAAGTCGGATTTATATTCTATAATAGTAATTGAAGATAAATACATTTCAGGTTCTAGTAAAGATTTAAATTTCACGTAAGAAAAAAGTCTACGAGATTGATGTACAGCAGTTGACCATTCTTGTCTGTAACAGTCTTGAAGTCTTGTTTGTAAAAACCGCCTTTTTATCACCAACCTGCTGTTCAATCCACACAGAACCAAAGCCATATTTGTAAAGTAAATTTTTTACCTTTGTTACCCATGTTATCCTTCCTACTTCATCTAATCTTTTTAGCATAAGGTATTACAAGCTTTCGGGTAACGTGCATTATCCATTTCTAAAAGTTTCAACCATAAGAAATACAGCGTCTCGTATAAATACATGACAGGGGGAATCTACCACAATCCCCCAAAAGTGCTTCAGCGTTTACATTTGTATTAACTCCCATCAAAAAACGACAAAATTCAAGTTGAACCCTTTCTATATGGGGAGAGTATTCATTTCCTTAGATTTCAGCCCCATAACAAATTACTGGTACAACTGAAGTGTCAAACAGCGTAAACGCTTCCCCTTTATAACTACTTTTATTTGATGCAATGCTTTTTTTCCTTTCGTGACTAGTTGATGTTTGGCAGGTGACCAAGACAGCCTTGATGACAGTAAAATCCCTAGATAGGCCTAATTGTAATGTTTTACTGTTTTAACCTCCGCTCCATTAAAGCTCCACCGTTCATAACTCTTCAGAATACCACCATTTCTAAAAACGATGACTTTGGTTTTCTCGAGATTGACGGACATGCACCAATGCTTACAGAAACGTTCAAGATGGTTTAGCTTTCTTTGCAATTTTATGGGTAAATCGGCCACATCGGTCACATCATCAGCATACATCAACATTCCTATATTAGGAATGTCGTTATTTACAAAAATACCACTGTTACAATCTCTATCCATATATGAAGCTAATTCATTAACAAATAAGGAAAATAAAAAGGGGCTCAACATGCATCCCTGCCTTGTGCCTACAGTACAATCAAAATACTCTGTTAAGCCAGCATTACATAAAACACATGATTGTAAGTTATTGTACATTAAAAGTAGTACTGTTAAAACTCTACCGTGTAACCCATACGAAATGAGTCTATGCCACAGATAACTATGGTTTACTCTGTCGAAGGCTTTTGAAAAGTCAATGAATACACAGTACAGCCTGCCTTTCTTTTGTGAAAGATATTTCTGAACAAGCGACTGAAGGGAAAAAATGTTGTCAATAGTACTATAGTGTTTGCGAAAACCAGCTTGCGCTTCGACAATGATACCAGAGTTATCTGCCCATCTCACAAGCCTATTATTTATAATTTTGGTGAATACTTTACTCATTGTTGAGAGCAAAGAATCCCCTGAAGTTATTTACCTCAGAAACTGACCCTTTTTTATGTAACGGATATATTATTCCTTTACACCAGCTCTGTGGAAAGACTCCATTTCTCAGAACGAGGTTGAATAAATCACGCAAACATTTATGGATTACGTCACCACCATTCTGAAACATTTCATTAACAAGTCCATCTGGACCAGGCGACTTGTTCTTTTTAAGATGTCTGATACAATCAACAACTTCTTGAAGAGTTATCTCTTCATTTACAGAGATTGGCGTACCATCTTGACACTGTTCACAATTTAAATCGTGATTTTCCAAATCTCTTAAAATTTTACAATCAAAGTCGCTATCAACAGAAATACACTGAACATTTAGTAATTCTTTAAAATAAAGATACCATTCAATAGACGGAATGTTGTTATTGTAAGTAATTGCCTTCCCCGTCTTAATCCGTTTTACAATACTCCAAAAGTTACAGGGATCATTCACACTCTCTAGTAAGATATTACGCTGTTTTATCTTATAATCTTTACATTTAATATCACATATTTTCTTAAATTGATTTCTACAATGTATATAATTTTGCAGATCATCCACACTGTTTGAAGCTCGAAATTTATTGAGATACTCAAATTTTCTTTTTCTACAGTTAAAACATTCATCGTCCCACCAGGGTTTAGTAGTTTCTCTATAGGACTTTCTGTCTGATTTTGCGCAAATTTTCATTTTTTTAGCTGCTCTACGAAGGACATTACTCAATATTTCTACCGCATTGTTGATATCATTGTGTTGAACTGAACACAAAAAATCATCAACTCCTTTCTGTGAGACATCATCATGTAAATAACTAGTAAATTCTGGCAGAAGATTCTGCTTCCATCTATACTTTTCCCATGTGTTTAGATCAATTGAGTCAACACTTTCCATATTACCATTTACAATATCTCCTTTTACACACAATGTACAGTAAATCGGAAAATGATCTGACAAATCATTGGAGCCCACAGTAAAATCACTTATGTATTCAAATAATGAAGTGCTAACTATTATATAATCGACTACACTTGCCCAACATCGTCTATGTATTTAATTGTAAAGTTGAAAGTTCGAGCTACAGAGACCTTTTTCTGCTTGATAAGATTCTGGATAAATTCTGCCTCGTATGAGAACAGAAATAAGTCGGCAAGTAAGGGAGCACAGTTAGTGCCCATCGGAATTCCTATACACTGTTTGAAAAATTGTCCTCCAAATTCAACAAATATGTTGTCAATGAGGAAATCAAGCATAGTGATAATGTCTTTCTTGGTATAAAACACTTTAGCGTTAGTAATGTTTTAAACAAAATTTGTAGAATTATACCCTAATTACCACATATTTGTAACGGCGTGAACCGTTTTGGTAGAAAAATGCTGGTTGATGAGTGTTTTTCAAGCGTTCTTTCAATTATCATGTGGCACGTGGTATACAATGTGCAAAAATCGAAAGTTTAATAGATGTTATTTTGTGTGTGCTAGCGTGAGTGCTTCACGAACTCTACGGCGAGTGGAGAGGGCGCAGTCAAAATTGTAACATCCTTAGCTCGGTTATTGAACCAATCTTTTTAGGATTGGGGATTAGTCGAGCGGTTTGTCTGTTGTCCTCTGCGCTAGGTGATTGGGTGCCGTGCGTTGTGGGTTCGAGTCCCGGTTGATACCATCGTATTTGAAACAGATCTTGATTTCAAATTTTCCAAGAGTTCCTTCGAATTTTTAATATCTACATTTTATTTTACCACTCCGAGAAAAGACAACATCACAGTATGCTTGAAGTCCCCGTTTAACAGTACAAAGAACAGAAGTCGTATCTTCTATAACTCTGTTGTTGGACATTTGAAGATCCTGTGATAAACCTAGCTTTGTATTGTGTTTTGTGGAGCTTTGGTATCCAGTATAAGCTAGGCAACTTATTATGGTCATCCTTTGTTGTAATATTAAAATTATCCATGAATGACTTATGATTTGTCAAAAATTTCAGATTTGTTGAAGATTGATTGTCTGTAAGTGGAATTGGTGGAGATCTTAGTTACACCAAGTTGGTCTATAAGACATTCAAAATAATACTTCTTACAGACAAATACAATGTTATTGGCAGCTTTATCAGCAGGGACGACAACATATTTGTCATGGATATCATTCAAACACTTAACAGCATCAGGATCTTTAAATACAGAATAGGGTCGTTTCTTTGTATTACGCACACTCAAAATGCCTTTCGAATGAAAGCATGTTTTCACAATTACATCAAATTTGTCTCAATTAGCACGGCATCAATCCATCGTTGACCAAACGTTTTCTGTACGTTGTCCAAAATGGCGGCTCTACGAACACTATTCGATGCCAATGAAATCTACGGAACGGCACTGACTGCTTACAGTTCTTTCAGAAATTCTCACGACGTCAGTAATGAACTAGTTCTGCTCACCGACGACTATATTTGCGTTAACCGGGTTGCACAACATCTGTTTAGGCAAAGTCTAGTCCAGCATACAAATAACAGTGACGAGGACTTTCATTACTCTATACGGCGACACAGTCTCAGAGCTCGAGTACAGAGTAGCTCTAGTACAGAGTTCTGCAAAAACTTATCACAGAGACTTCAACAGTATAGGCTTTAGATGTACAACATCTGGCACTTTAGTCATGAAAACTCTAGCACAAATACTCACAGTTTTAGCGACGAGAAACAGTTCACTTTCTGTCCTTATACAAGTGAGGCTTCTCAGTGTGGCGGTACATGCATTGTAAATGACGTTGCAACTCAAATCACAACTGGAGTTCCAAAACTTGTCATAACTTGACTAAATGAACACTACAGCCCACCAAACTTCATCGTTCTAATTTTGAGCACACGTTACCAACACTCGACTGAATTTGCAGCTTCAAAAGTCCACACTTTGGCATCTCTTTACAGTCAAAATTATGCTGTCGCCACATTTAGACTTTAAAAGAATTACACACACGTTTACATGACCTGCACTGAAAACCAACACTGCGCAACGACCACGGACAATTTTCTATTGTCCCTTTCCATTGAAAAACCAAACAACTCTGTGAAATTCATACGCTAAATGTGTTCTTCCAAAATATACTCAACTTTGTTAAAATGCAAACAAAATAGACGTTCGTGACTACTGATATCACCCAGAGCGTGCAATATAGAAATAAAGCATGTCATTTTGATGGTTTGTAACGCAAACAATGATACCTGAAACAACCCTTTCTCTCACGCGATTTTCAGAACACTGCGCTTCATATGATAACAACATCTGGAATACGAAAGTGGAATTTCTCACTGTGTGTTACAGAAGGTACTGAAACCTACTGAAATACTAAATCAATTGGAACTATTTTATGATTGTAAGATGAACAGTAAAAGTCACAGAATATGCCCTATAAGGGAATGTTTACTCAAAGCATTTATTAATTATTAATTTTTCTAGTGAAAATATCAAAACTGTAATTAGTATAAAACAAATTGTAGTATTTAAAGCCATCTGCTTTTAAAAAATTGTAAATTTATCCTTTTTGACAATTTTTTAAGGATATTCATCTCATTAATACACATTCTTGAAAATGTCAAGATTAAAGGTCAAAACTTGATGATTGCTGTATTGTTTAGAGGACCTGGATGCATTTGAAGGTTTTGGATCATATCTGATTGGTCCTTTACTATTTCAAACAATGTTAGGGGTCATATCTAAGTGGTCCCTCAAAGTGCCTCTCTAGGCCAGTCCTTAAAAATGTTCAGGGGTCATATATAAGTGGTCTCTTAAAAAGATTAAGGGACACATCAGGGTGGTCCCCGAAAGTTTCAAGGACTCATCAGGGTGGTCCCTGAAAGTTTCAAGGACTCATCCGGGTGGTCCCTAAAAGTTTCAAGGTCACATCAGAGTGGTCTATAAAAGATCCAGGGACATATCAGGGTGGTCCCTGAATGTTTCAAGGACTCATCTTGCAATGGCGGTCTTTGAAAGTTTCAAGGTCACATTAGGATAGTCCTTGAAAGATTCAGGGACACCTCAGGTTGATCCCAGAAAGTTTCAAGGACTCATAGTTTTAGTCATGTTCATGCTACGATCATAGTTGCTGACATCATTGTCGTGATCGGGAACAGCCCTGTCACTCCACAAAGGACCGTGGTAACAGACATCAAATTCATTGGCATCATATCCAGTATTCCGCTGCTTTCCATGTAGTCCTGTCATTAAATAATTGGGGTAATGGACGTCCTACATTCAGAATCGGTAACCTTTCTCGACGAAGGAATTAGTGCAGTGGACAAAATTCATTCGAACATCGCGCTGTTTAAACACTCGACTTAAAACAATGCAGAGTCTCACAACAATGTAACCAATGACCTTTACTATGTTAATTAACAAGGACCATATTAGTTGGTGTACGATTTGGTGCCTCGTTTAACGAGAAACGTATAATTGACTACATCTCCCAATTAAACATTAAGACTGTAACATACAACCACAGTATTTTAAACGTTGGGAAAAATGTACAGCATAAAAGAACAACATGTACCTTACTCGGGACCTTACACAGTCGCGTGATGCGCCCTAGGTGTCCCTGTAGATTAAAATGGAATATGCCATCATTAAATGATTGTTTGCGAATTGTTACTGTTCAGACCAGCGTCTCGTCGGCTAACGACAGCATACTTTAACGAGCGAGTATGTAACATGCCATTCATCGTCAAGACTGCTCGTCCAAATCTACTGAAGGTTCAGCCACTGCCCAGTTCATCATATTTATGCCAGGGAGAACATGCCTTGTAGATCTCGTCGGGTGATAAATACATCAAGACATGTTTGGGCACCAGCCGACCAGTCACACATCGGAGTGATGAGGACACCAGGTTAAGCCACTACATAATCTTAACTTCGACCATCATAAATATTGACGCTGTATATGCAGGAAGTGGGACCAATCTTTCCAGTGATTTCTCTGCCTGTCAGCTTTACAAAGTAATGCTTGTGAATGCACAAGCTGACGAGCGAAGGTCACATCAGGATAGTCCTTGAAAGATTCAGGGTCTCATCTGGTTGGTCCCTGAAAGTTTCAAGGTCACACTAGGATAGTCCTTGAAAGATTCAGGGTCACATCTGGGTGGTCCCTACAAGTTTCAAAGACTCATCAGGGTGGTCCCTGAAAGTTTTAAGGTCAAGTCAGTGTGGTCTCCAAAAGATTTAGAGTCTCCTCGGAGTTGGCCCTGAAAGCTGCAAAGACATCTATGTACAGTCCCTAAAAATTCCAGACAAAAACTGTTGGTTCCTGCCGTTAATATTTTAAGGTTTCAACAGACAGATAATATTGATTACATTTCTTTGCATCTACCAAAATAATTCATTTAAAATAGAAGGGCTGAAATAGTACAGTGATTTTTTTAAACTTTCCAGCATTAATTAGCACACTCATAAGATAAGGGTAGTTAATCAATTTGACAGGTCTCATTTCCTTGTATATGAAATAAATAAATGTACAAGACATTTTCTTAACATAACCAAATTATTTGAAATAGAGATCACCAAAAAACATACACTACAGCAGAACTGATTCGGGTAGAGGTAGAAGGCCATTTTCTCATTGGAAAATTTAAATTGTATCATGCATCGTTTGGTGAGAATAGCAAATGCCTGCAAATCAACCTTGGAAAGGAATTTGTATTATGACTTAAACCTAAACAAAATTGACAAATCAGTTACATTAATGGGTTCTCCTTCCTGAGAGTGCCAAAAGCTAGACAAAAATGTAAAATTTGTTAAAATTTTAAAAATTGTTAGAGATGTATTTGATGATTGTGCAATTATCAAAATCTTATGAAATTTGCCCTCGTCTTCACACAAAAACACTGTTAAATTGGTGATTTTTAAATAGATTATAACAAAATGCTCAAGATCATATAATCACAAAATAGTTCAAATTGTGTTTACTGTAATCAATGTGTTACAAATCATACTGCAGAGAGGTAAGTATTCTTATGGCTGTATATTTTCAACATAAAATGCAGTGCATATTACTACTCAAAACTTTGTTTTAGTTGTTTATGTTTCATACAACTTACTGACTAGCTTAATAAAAACAAACTAAAAATTGCCTTCTATAAAGGGAAATTTGCAAATTTCGCTATAGCAATACAGAAATCGATGTCTAAGTAACCATGGGTTACAGTACGTTTAAATTCATTTAAAGGGAAGCAAATGCTCGAAACCCCTGTACGCGTAGGTCATCATACAACAACAAATTTCAACAACACAAATTCAAATAGCAACACTCAAAAAAGAACGATACCTCCTTCGAATACAAGCCCAGAGTATTGACCTATGTTAAAGTCCGATTTCCGAAGTACCAGAAAAATTCACACGAAACAAAAAGTCATGCATCATCATTTTCGTTGCTGTTGGACCGTGTGATTTGGTCAACCACTCCGTGTAGAGATTTTATCTCGAGGCGTCCATCATGTTTCCAAGGTATGTGAAGTTTGGTTCAAGATTGTACGATAAGAAGATAGGCGACGGCATCATACTTTTGTTTAATCATTAGGGCAGGTTTAATGAGAACAGTAGAGAACGAGATAATTCGTGGTATGATCTTGTTTAATCTTGAGAAACAATCAACGAATGGCAGGAAATACCCAGCATATACAAAAAATGAATGGAACATATCTTGAAATTGTAACCATAGACAATTTTTATTTTTTTATTTTCTTTTCTGATTGTATATATATACTGTATACAGGTACTATATGTACCTACCTAATACGAATGAGTAACCTGTTAGCGAGAGTGGGTACAGCGCCACCAGTGTCAGACTTTCACTGCTGAGAATCTCGCGATATCTGACGAGATTCATTAAAGAGTTTGACTTGCAGACAACTGCACATTTTCTGTGTCTGCCTCATTGATATTTCTTTTCAAGCTTTTGACAGCAGTGAACGTTGTGGTCGAGTAAACTGTAGATGTATACTCTCCTTTATTTTAACAGGTATGTTTGGTATAATATTTCAGTGATTTTGCCGAGTTTTGCTCAGTTGAAAGTTTGGATGAGATCGCCGCCCATGAGGAGATGCGCCATGTGTTTCATGAGCTATTTTTAGCGACTGTGCAAGTGAACTTCTGATGTGTCGATCGATGCGTCTAAAAGACTTATATATAGTTCTCAGTCATTGAAACGGGACAAGTGGCTCCGGCGATGGATGTAAACAAATCGTCTCCAGTGTTGTTAAAGTATCATAGCTCATTTCTGTTTGTTATTGAGAAAAGGCCTTGTAGTTTAGTGTAGTATAGTGAACGTCGATTCTGATCAGCTGTTCAGTTTTTCATGCATGTGTTGAAACAACACGCCAAAGTTTTCATGGCGTTGCCTTGTTGTAAGAGATCGTTGATTTTCGAGATTCATTAAAGAGTTTGACTTGCAGACAACTGCACATTTTCTGTGTCTGCCTCATTGATATTTCTTTTCAAGCTTTTGACAGCAGTGAACGTTGTGGTCGAGTAAACTGTAGATGTATACTCTCCTTTATTTTAACAGGGTTTCCCCTTACACTGGCTACATAATTTGGCGCCCAACGTGGGGCCCGTTGCAAAAGTGTTGCAGTACACAAGCATATGGTGCCCTATGAAGTTTATGTCGCAGTGTTTGACAGGTGATGTATTGAGCATTATCTCCATGGTAACTCCAGTCAACTATTAAAAAGTGAACCACAAGTTATACGCCGCTGAAGAGAAATAAGGAGGTTTGAACTGAACTGTTGCTGTGCTAGTTGAAAGTACAAGAGAAACTCTGTAAACTGTATATATTTGTTTTCTTCTACGATAAATACCTGCTCAATATCTGATTGACATACTTGTGTTTTTACAAGCAATGATGGATACCCCTCCACATACTTGTACACCCAGCGAATTTAGAGCCCTGTTGGACCATACGGTTTATATAAGGGCATTGCAGGGAGTGCTACATGTGAGGAGTTGAGTGATTTCCTGTCATCTGTTGGTACAGTCAGCCATATTGTCTGGCCAGTCGACCCAGAGTCAGTTAGTCGTAGTGACCATGCTTTCTGCCAGTTTGCTGACAAGGCCACAGCTCAAGAAGCAATTGTGAAACTTAATGGCCGACTGTTCCTGGGTAGCAAGTTGACAATTACTAGGGTGCCGGTCAGTTTGTATGATAGACTCCGATATGAGGCCACACCATCAGCATCTAACACCATACCCAAGACAATGAGCAGCAATATGACATCAAATCAGTTGTCACGCCAACCAGGTACACACCCTGTCAAAAGTTGCAGTACGAGAGTGAAGTAACCAATGCCGTTGAAGTCGACCAGGCCGAATTAAACCACATGATCGAAGTTCTGCGTTAAAGCTGGACATGAAGTAACCCCTGTCAGTCGGCAACCTGGTATAGGAGTCAAACCAAAGTACGGTAGCCCAGCGGTGTCATGTCCAGTTACAACTGACAAGTCTACGGTCATGCTACCAGCTGCATTGTTTCAACCACCAAGAATTTCAACTTTTTCTGGTGACCCAAAGAATAAAGGTGACTCAGACTTTGAGTCATGGAAATACGAAATTGAGTGTTTGCAGAGAGATGGAACACATAGCAGGGAGATGCTGGCCACAGCAGTTAGGAAGTCACTGCGCGGAGATGCAGGTAGAGTTGTGATGCACATGGGTTAGAT